>NC_052484.1:12895856-12917817 GCF_009730915.1 Dioscorea cayenensis subsp. rotundata
TCATTTCTAATAGGGGCAAGCCTCTACTATTAATTACCCCAGATTAACATCTTAGGAACCTCCGATTAAGGGTAAAAGTACAAGTAAAGGGACAAGAAAATTTGTGAATTATAAATTTTGTTATTTTATTACATATATTCAATACATCATATATATATCTCAATATATGACTTTCTTTATATATATATATATATGTATATATCATATATCGTTGCTGCTGCCTGTGCCTTGTCACCACTTTGTGTGCCTCATTGCGTCTTCAAATAAGTATTTCATGACTGCCTTAAATTTTCTTCATAATATTTGTTGCCGTTTTGAAACAAATCACCGCTGCCTGTGTCTTGTTACTACACTGCATGTCTTATTGTCGTCTTTTTTCTTTATGTCTCATTGCTGCTTTGATACAAATTTAGCCACCACATTGAGATGAGCACCCTTCCTTATCTTTGCTTTGAGATTAGCAGTGCATATTTCTCTGCTATTCATTTGCTTGCATATCATTTCTAGATATTATTTTATTTATTTATTTATTTTAATCCACACTTATCATAATGGGTTACATTTATTTATTTATTTTAGAAGGGGTGTAAGCATATAGCATGCATATTTCTCTTTTTTTTTTTTGTATACATGCTCCTCAATTTTTTTCATGTACTTGTGCATGCAAAATTTTTATACCATGCCCATATGACATGCTTCTCAAACATATTTAATGTTTTCTCATTCTTTTTCTCTCATCACACTAAAATGCATCATTTCCCACTTTTTATTTGTTTGCATGCCATTTTTATTATATTTTTTTAAGTGTTTGCGAGCATACACATAATAATTCCATGTATATCTCTCCATGGTTGGCCCCACGTGCTTCTCATATATATATATATATATATATATATGCACATATGCATGTTTTCTCATCCACTTATTATTATTTTTTTTTTTACTTTGCATGCTTTCTTAATATATGTATATATATATATATATATATATATATATATTTTTATGCCTGTGAATTTGCATGCACTTTTTTAAGAACCATCACCATCATCATCATCATCAGCACTATCATCAAAGCATCATCATTAACATCATCATTGTCATCAAAGCATCATCATCATCATCGGTATTATCATCATTATCATCGGCATTATCATCATTATCATCATGTTGAAGATTTTGTGAGCTGCCTACAAACTTTCCTTCGCCGAGAACATAAGGAGCAAATAGCATTGCAACCATTCTTATCCCCTTGATTTAATGTCCATGCGTTAAAACGTATGCGTGCTTTTTTTATTGTATATTTTTTTATTTTTTTTATTTTTATTTTTATTTTTATTATAACTATTATTATTATTATTTTGTTTTCACACATGCATGCTTTTTTTTTATTATTATTTTATTTTATTTATTTTATTTCTTTCATGCATGGGGTATATAGCATGCTTTCTCATTATTTTACTTGCATATATATGAGCACGTTTGAAGTTTCATTTCATGAATATGCATGCAGATTATTAATTCGTGTCCAGCATTTATTTAATTTTCACTCTTTTTATTATTTATTCTTTTTTTTTTTGACAAACACAGGTTTTCTAGGGCTTTGTGAATAAGTTATCATAGATGGCAAGCCACATAAAGCACTCAAATAATGCATCTCTGTTATCTTAGTATTAAATACAAAACGATGTTCTTATGGTTCTTATGCATTTGGACAAGAAGATGCAGCAAGGAAAAAAAACATGCACGTAGATGAGCAAAAGCTCAAAAAACAATGATCAAATAGCAGTGTTTGAAGGCCAAATGCATGAGCATCAACCAGTCCTCAGGATGATATGTACACCGCTGTCAGTGTCCACAATGTCACTCATCTCTCCAACTTTCAGAGAAAAGGTGGCGTCCTCGAAAGGCTTCTGCATCTGCCCTCGTCCAAATCGCCCTATATCCCCGCCGTGCTTGGCAAAGCTATAGTGGGAGTAACGGGAAGTGACCTCTTCAAAGTGGGTCCTTCCGGAGACGTTGTCGTCGCGGAAGGCGCAGAGCTCCGGGATGGGACGTCCCGAGTGGTGGCGCTAATGATCGGGCCATCGGGGTCCTTCAACGAGGCCTTGCGCCACGAGCCTTTGTACTCTATCAGGATGTGGGATGCCTGCACTTGCTGCTCCGACGCCATCGTCTCCCCGAGAGAGAAAGAAAGAGAAAGAAAGAAAGAGAGAGAGAGAGAAGAGAGAGAGAGAGATCACGAGGGAAAAGGAATACATGCATTTTATTTTTTTATTTATTTATTTTATGAATCTTTGTTTTTTTTAATCGCCCCAGTCTTTTTTTTCTTCTTTTTTTTAAACCTTCGTTTTATTTATTTTTATTATATATATTTTTTTGGGACCGGTCCTTTCTTCATGGAAGACCACCTTGGTGCATTCCTCAGGACACTCATTTCTGCTTCTTCTTTGATAGATTATCGGGCGTTCCGAGAACCGAGTCTAGATGATGAACCAGCCGAAATATCCTCCAAGCGCGAGCTTTAGTAGATCAAGGCGCTCAATGCTAGTAATATCAACGCCAGGGATGTTATGGAAGGTTTTGACGATCTTGGAACCCTCGGTGCTATACATGATGAGAGGGGCTTTGCGAGAACGTAGCGGCGACATCGATCATTACCAGCGAGCAGTAGCATCATCGAACGGCATGCTTGGCGGCATTATTTTAGCCACTCAAGCATGCCCCGGTGGTGAATAGCGATAACGATGACGAGCATCGGCAGCGGCATGCTTGGCGGCATTATCACAGTTATTCAAGCATGCCCGGCAATGAATAACGGCAACGGCAAAGAGAGGCGGGCGATCTCTTTTTATATATATATATATATATATATATATATATATATATGTATTTTATATATATCTGTCTATACCGTAGTACAGGGGAGGAGATAAAATACCTTATAGCTTTTTTTTTAGATTTTTTTTCAGTCCTCTCTTCTCTCATGGTCCCTCCTTTTAAAAGCTTACTCGTTCTTATCTTCAAAATCAAAACCCCCCGTAGAATCATACGATCAAATCTAATTTTTCTTCAAATTTTGAAAATTTCTTTTATTTTAATTTTTTATTAAAAATTTTATTTTTTTTAATTTTTTTTTTAAAAAGTTCCTCTCCATTTTTTTCTTCTGCCTCCTTCTTTGACCGCCCTTTCTTATCCGTATCTCATTCTCGTTCATATCCTAATCCCACCCCCCGTGAAATCACAGCAGATCAAACCTGCAGAATCGTAGCGGATCAAATCAAAATAGGATATTATCATTTTTTTAAAATTTAAATTTTTATGTAAATATTTTAATTAATTAATTTTTATAATTAATTAATTAAATTTTATTTTTATTATTATTATTTTTATTTTGTTTAATTTATTATTATTATTTTTTTAAATTAATTTCTAATTTGAAATTTTGAATTTTTATTATTTTTTTATTTTTTTATTCTTACCTTTTTTTAAAAAAACCCCTCAGGATGTATTTGTGTGCCTTGGGATCTGCATTTCTCAAGTTGCCTTGGGATTTGTTCATAAGGTTTAAGATTGCCCGGGATATGTGTTCTCATTACCCTAAGATTTGCGATTGTCTCGAGATATGCGCTCTCAAGGGCAATTTTATAATTAGCATTTATGCCTCGAGATATGCTCTCAAGGGCAATTCTGTAATTTTGCATTTATGCCTCGAGATATGTTCTCAAGGGCATTTTTTTTTTTGTAATTTTCATTTTACCTCGAGATATGTCCTCAAGGATATTTTCTTGTATTTTTGCATTTATACCTCGAGATATGTTCTCAAAGGAAATTTTGTAATTTGGTATTTTTGCCTTGAGATATATTCTCAAGGATAATTTTGCGATTTAAATGTTTTAGATCGTCTCTAGATCTGGACTCTCGGATGATCTTGTGATTTAAATATTTTAGATCACCTCGAGATCTGTGCTCCCAGTTGATCTTGTGATTTGGATATTTTAGATCGCCTCGAGATCTGTGCTCTCAGCTGATCTTATGATTTGAATATTTTAGATCGCCTTGAGATCTGTGCTCTCGGCTGATCTTGTGATTTAAATATTTTAGATCGCCTCGAGATATGTGCTCTCTGTTGATCTTGTGATTTAAATATTTTAGATCCCCTTGAGATCTGTGCTCTCGGCTGATCTTATGATTTGAATATTTTAGATTGCCTAGAGATCTGTGCTTTCAGTTGATCTTGTGATTTGGATATTTTAGATCGCCTCGAGATCTGTGCTCTCGGTTGATCTTATGATTTGAATATTTTAGATTGTCTTGAGATCTATGCTCTCGGCTGATCTTGTGATTTAAATATTTTAGATCTCCTCGAGATTTGTGCTCTTGGCTGATCTTATGATTTGAATATTTTAGATCGCCTCGAGATCTGTGCTCTCGGTTGTTCTTGTGATTTAAATATTTTAGATCACCTCGAGATCTGTGCTCTCGGCTGATCTTATGATTTAAATATTTTAGATCGACTCAAGATCTATGCTTTCGACTGATCTTCAAATTCTAAATTTTTTAAATTATCTCAAAAATGTCTTCTGGACTTATCTTGAATATATCCAAATATAATGAAATTTATTTATTTTAACCATATGTTGTCCCAATTCGATTATGATTTGACTGTATGTAATTTTTAAAATTTTTTTATTCAATTTGAATCAGGACATGCAATTTTTTTTACATAACCACCTTCTCTCCACGTCTTCTAGCTGTTCCTTCAACATCTTCTCATATTTTTCTTCAACCAACATGTTCGCCTCTTCTGCATCTTCTGGCATTGGTGGTGGAGACACCCGTCCTACAAGTAAATCAATCTTCTTACCTTGGCTAACCAGCTTCTGAGAAATCTTCAGCTTTTTCACTACTGTGACTGCTTCTCCTTTCCTGAGTTGTACTCAATGTTGTAACAAATACTGCGAAAGTAGGGCAGGATACGCAAGTGATCTTGAGGAGCTTGTACAGTCAACTTCTTTTACAATATTCTAGAAGATCAACCTTCCCAGATTGAACTTCTTGCCAGTTCCAATAGCAAACAATAACATTGCGAGCTCTTTTACTATACTGGAGTTGTGTGGGACTGGTAACCAATTCTGAATGCCAAGTCTAAACAAAACATTGTACTTGGCTGTAAGGGTGGAGACTGGAAGTCTTGACTTTTCTCCCCATGACTCCGTTCTTACTCCAGTGTTCTCTTTCAGAACCTCCTCATTCAGCTATAGCCCCTTTTCATAGTTGTCTTTCACTTCAGAATTAAACTCCAAAAATCTGTAAACTTTGGAGATGCCCTTGTCAGATGGCGACAAATTGCTGTAAAACTCTTGCACCAATGACAAACTGTAGCTTTCGGAAAATGTTGCAGACTTGTATAAACTTCTTTCTTGCAGCAGCTTAGTTAACCCATACTTATCAAAAGCTCCTTCATCTATCACCCTTTCAACAACAAGCCCTCTTTCAACAATGGTCTTGAATTTCTTCTTTAAAACTTTGTCTAGAAACTTTGTCTTCATCACTGTCTTTAGCCTGTTGGGTTTCCTTTTTCTTCTTTTCTTTCTTAGAGCTTGCTGACGGTTTCCCCCTGTTTTGCAGCTTTAGTGTACTTTCTCTTGGGCCTAGGAGAGGCTTCTACTTCGGGGTCTGAGAAAGACTTTATCTTGGACTTGCTAACCTTCTCCTTCTTCTTCTGGGATTTCTTCCTTGACAGGGCCTTCTTCTCAGACACTGTTTTCTTCCTTTTAGCTATCTGGATGACACGATCTTTGAGTGGGATCTCATCAGAACTATGTGAACTTTCTGATGTTGCAGGGGATGTTGTAACCTGTGCATCAACATGTTCTGTATCTCCAGGTACATTGATATTCTAGTGAATATTTCCAAGAACCTCACTAAGTATAGCAGCAGCCTCTTCTTCAGCACTCATGGGAGCATCTGTACTTCTTTCATTGGCATCTTCTTCTTCTTATTGTGGGTATGCTTCTTCTTCTACAGCATCTTCACCCCCAACTTGTTGATTTCCCGAACCTTCTACATCTGGAACAGTAGTGGAGTCCTCATGTTCATCTTCTTCTGTTCTCTTAATGTAAGCACCTAGGAATGACTCACGCACCCATCTTAGGAGATCATCTCTATCCTTGACACTTCTGGGCACATCCTGCGAAGATGCTCCTGCTTCTATTGCTTTGCTAGATGAATCAGTATCCTGAGGAGAGACATAGGGGACGATTGCTCTTGACAAATCTTTTGATTCTTCTCTTCTTGATGGGCTTCCTCCAAAATTAGTCTCTCTCATCCTTACTTCCGCAATTCGGGCAGTGATTTCTTGTGGGGTCACTGGAGCACGGCGGGCCATCCTCTTTGTCCTCATCTTTTCTCACTGTCTCCGTCTTCTTCTTCTCTTTCTCCTGATTTCAAAAACAATATTTGGAAACAATTTGGGATATTAGGGTTTTTATGCCCCCATTAATTAGTTATAACTTCCAAGGCACCCTTTCATATTTTTTTTTAAGAAAATCTCTTTTCAAAAAAAAATAATCCCTTCTTTTTTTTAATATATTTTTTTTATTCTCCCTTTTTTTATTTCCCCTTTTTTTGTTTTTGATTTTTTTTAAAAAAAAAAACTTTGAGAGACATCAAGAGATTTACACTCGTTGGAGTGTTTTGCTTTTTGACTTCATAGGACCTCGGTCAACACTTTGCTGGTTGTAACACACTGTTGTTGGTGTCCAATTTTTCACCATCTTCAGATCAGAATTGGAGACCTCTACATCTTCTCTTGGGTTTTTGTCCTTTTGGATCCATAATTTCTTGATTACTATGGTCTTCCCTCTGACTTTCCTTTTGATGACTGCTTGTGCATGTCCACCTACTCTTCCACTTTTCAAATCTTCTTTTAATTTATTGCACTTGGGTCTTATGTGCCCAGTCTCTCCACAATGAAAACATGCAGATACTTCACTTTTCAGTTCTTCCATTACTTCGACTTGCTTCTCATCATTATTTTGTTGAGTAGTTGATTTGATAAATATAACTCCTGAATTTTTGTCTTGACTTCTAAAGTTTCCCCAACATACCCAATACCATGTCGGGTTTTGCTTGTTCTTTCAACATATAGAATCTCATCAAGCTTGGCTTTGCCTTTATTCATGGAGTTCAAGGTCTTCTCAGCGTGTTACAACTTTTCTTTTGCAATCACTCAACTCCTCCTCTAAGCGTTGGATTTGCAGCATCATTTCACTGAATCTGTTCATCATGAGTTTATAGCCTGTGAGAATATCATTTTCTGTTACCTCATTATACTCACTGTCAGTTTCAGTGGATGTTGTAGCTGATGTTGCAACATATTCTGCAACAAGCGTGGATCCATTCATCACAGCAAGAAAGGATGTATGATGATTACTTAGACTTCCTTCATCTTCTTCCTCCAAGTTGTCATCTGAATCATCACTCCATCTAGCATTCAATGACTTTCCTTTCTTCCTGAGAGTGTTAGCACATTCGGATTGATAGTGCCCAAAGCCACCGCATTCTCTACACTTGATCTTCATGCGATGATCTTCGACTTCTTTCCTTTTATAATGATCTTCAACTTCTTCCTTTTCTTTATTTAGACCATCTCTTCTTTGGAATTTCTTGCCTTGTGTCTTGTATTTTCTGATCATGTCATGCATCTTTCTTGACAAGAAAACAAATTCTTTATCATCTTCATCTTCATCTTCTGTTACAACAGCCTGTTGTAACTCCTTCTACTTTGTTGCTTCAACCTTCAAGACTATATCTTCTACTCTTCTTTCAGGATTAAGGTTCATCTCATATGCTTACAGAGACCCCATTAGCTCATCCAGTTTCATAGTTCAAATGTCTCTTGCTTCTTCTATTGCCGAGATTTTTGCATCAAATCTTCTTGGAAGTGATCTAAGAGTCTTCCGGACTAGCTTTTTATCCGAGTACTCCTTGTCGAGCTGGTAAGCTTGATTTGCTATGTCCATCAATTTGGCATTGAACACAGCTATCGTCTCATCTTCTCCCATCCTGAGATTCTCAAACATGGTTGTCAACATTTAAAGTTTAGATTCTCTTACCAAGTTGGTGCCTTCATGAATAGTTTGAAGAATTACCCAAGCTTTCTTGGCGCACTCGCATGTTGCAATATACTTGAATTGGTTCTCATAAATTCCTCCAAAGATTGCATTGAGAGCTTTCGCATTAGCATTAACTTTGCGCATGTCTTTAATACTCCACCTGCTTTTTTTCTTTATGATCATGTTCTCGTCTTCATCAACTAGAGTAGGAGGGGACCATCCTTCTTCTACGGCAATCCATGCACTCTCATCAATGGATTTGATAAACGCCTTCATGCGTGCCTTCCAATATGGATAGTTTGATCCATTTAGTAATGGTGGTCGTGTGACGGAAGCTCCTTCTTTTCCGGCCATCAATGGAACTTGTTAGGACCTCGCCGACTTTAAACCAAAGCGAAAATGGCGACCAAGGCTCTGATACCACTTGTTAGTTCCTCCGGTGTGGTTTGTGGGATTTAGGGAACACTCAAGCACTCATAGAAATCTCATACAAACCAACAAAGAAAGAGACACACGACGTTGGTAACCCAGTTCGGCGTCCACTCACCTACGTCTGGGGGGCCAAGCCTGGAGATAAACAATCCACTAATAGAGGTGAAAATACATGAATACAAACACTTTTCACCCACTCTCTCAACAATAAAGATTACTACCCTCTCTAGATTGTCTAGTGCTCACACACTCTCCTCCACGAGTCACACTTACAATCTACGAGCAAGGTAGCTTATATAGACGCCTCAACGTCCCAAATTTAGCGCATACCTCTTTTAAAATCTCCGCAACTACTAATTTAAAAACCTTTTGATATTAGTTGTTGCAACTACTGTTGTAACATAAGTTGCAACATGGCCCTGACTGCTGACTTGACTGAGTTCTGGTTACGTTGCGGGCGACCTCAAGACCCATCAACCTCCCGGTCATGCTTAGTCCGAGTCGATGCAGCCAAATCTCCTGATCCCGACTGCCGATAACTAGCATACCTCCTCAGTTCCTCATCACGCAGTCTCCTCCCTCGCAAGGGGTGCACGTCCTTGTGCATCTTCATGGAACTTGCCAAACTTAGTCTTCAACCTTCCAAGTTTGGTCTTCAAAGATTCTCCAAACTTGATCTTTAATTCACCCAAGTTTGGTCATCAAATCTTGCCCTCAATAGACTTAAATCAATCTTCATCAAGGATTCTTCAAATCGTATCTTCAATTAGCCTTCAATCATACCATTAATATATATTTCTTCAAGTAAGCTCAATCCATATTTAGTCTTCAATCACATCTCTTAAATATGGTATTGATATGATCTTGTCTTCAAGTTGTAGCATGTTTCCAAAAATAATTCCACTAAAATCTTCAAGATATTTTCCTCCATGTTATAGACATACTAAAAATAGCTCCACCAAGATCTTCAAGATGTTTTGCCTTGCAAACCAAGTCTCCTTGCCATGTCACCATGCTTGCTATGTCATCCATTATGCCTTGTCACCATGGTTGCCACGTCATCTTGCCTTTGTGTCAAATCATGCCAATTAAATAGTGCGGTTACACTAACAAAACATTTTTATGGCTGCAGATTTTCATTTGCTAGCAGCAAATCCTAGAAAGTAGCAGTTGCAACTTGAATTGAAAGACTCATTTGGTTTTACCGACTTCAATATAGGCACTGGAGAGGTATATAATATGTTTTGCATTATTTGTGTGATTATTACTATGAATAATTTATATATGTATCTATCAGATGTGAGGTTTTTTATTTTTTATTTTTTATTTTCTTGTTCGTATTCATATTTTGTTTATTTTTTGTTCCTATTCTCTCCTACTTGTGATTTTAAGGTTTTGTAATTATTATGGTATGATACCCTAATTGGTCCCTCTACTTTTCTCTCTCTTCTTTTTTGGTCCCTCTACTCAGACATGCTCCCGACTAGTCCCTCTACTTTTAAAAATGTACCCACTTAGTAAGAAATGCTCCCAACTAGTCCCTCTACTTTTGAAAATTGCCCAATTAGAGGGACTAAGTGAGTGCATTTTTAAAAGTAGAGGGACTAGTTGGAGCATTTCTAATTAAGTGGGCACATTTTTAAAAGTAAAGGGACTAGTTGGGAACATTTCTGAGTAGAGGGACTGAAAGGGAAGAGAGAGAAAAGTACAGGAACTATTTTGGTGATTATACCTATTATTATCTATCAAATGTTTCTAGTTAAGTTATTATTTAAAGATGCAGCAATCTTTTTCCTATTTTTTCATTTTTAGTAGTCTAAATTACTTAAGATAATCATTCTAAAAATTTTACTCTTATGGTAATAAATGGTTTTCCCCATTTGTTTCTTCATCCTTTATCAATGCTAATTAACTTTTCTGTCTATTCAAAGATCAATTATTTTGTTTTCATTTTTGAGTCTTACCATCTTCAAATCATTCTTTTTCAGTGGATTAATCCTGTTGAAGATGCTATCTGAGTATTTGGACATCATTAAGTCCTTGCCAGTTTTAGCTCCAGAAGTTGTCCAACATGTTGTTGAAATATTGAAGCTTTTTAATACTAGGACTTGTCAGCTTGTTCTTGGTGTCGGTGTGATGCAGGTAAACTTTTGTTTTTTTCCTTTTCCTTTTCTTTAATAGTTCTTGTGTTTAGTTCTTTCAGGATATTTTTAAAACTTTATCTAAGTTTTACTGCATCTGAACATCATCTGGATGATCATCATGATGGAAAAGTGCACTAGTTTGGTGAATAAAATTTATCTATCCAGTTGCAGTTAACAAGGAGTGTTTAGATCGTGTTAAAATTTGACTTTCACGTATCAGGTTTGAGGTCAATAACTTCTAAGAACTTAGCTCTGACAAGCTAGGTTATCTGTTTTATCTATGCTATTACAACAGGTATTTTTTATTGCTGATCAAGTATGAATCTTATTAGAAGCAGTTCCTCAGTACTACAGTTTGTTAATTGTATATTGTCATTTGCGTCTGCTTGCTAAGTTGAAATTTTTTTGTTAAAATACGTCTCATCATAACTTAATGGCTAGCTCTTTGCTTGCTAGAAAAGACTTTGTATGGGAGTTCGAGGGTGTTGTGGAAGAAGTTAAGTCTCATAAAGTAGCGCCCTTGCCCATGTGGATTTGCTAGTTGGTTGACCATGTTAATTATCTGATATATTAGAGTGCTAATGTTTTAGTTTTGTGACAATTGTTTGATTTTTTGGTGATCCGATACTATGACATCATTTCACAAGAAATATATGTTTCATTAATTTTAGGAAGAAGTCCTTATATTATTGGTTCTTTATGGTGATGTACCAAAGTTTAAGAAAGTGGCGGAAGAAATATATGTTTGATTAATTTTAGGAAGAAGTCCTTATATTATTGGTTCTTTATGGTATTGTACCAAAGTTTAAGAAAGTGGCGGAAAATGCTGTTTTTTTTTAGATTTCTAGATCAAATTTCTGCTTTTAATAATACTCTTGGTGCATATTTTGTGTTCATGATGAAGCACGCCAGAAATGGGAATATATTTTTATCACTCCTGCAGGATAATTTGTACATAGTTTTGCATTGCATTTTAGTTTTTCTTTTAAACTGTCCATGCAATTTACTTGTTTCTGTTTGATATTAGAAAGTGAATTGTACGTCTGTTTCATGTCTTTTTTTTTCCCCCAGAAGTTAAGGTATTTATGTTAACTATGTGATATTAATCTCAATCTATAGCTCAAGGAATAATAGTTGGCACAAATAAATATAGAATTTGTTCCAGTTAAATGTTATTTTTGGTTTTGAATGTCAAAGATGGTTTCTATAGATCATATATTTCCTTGTTATTGTTAGATATGGTCGTGTATGCCTCAAACACCTTTTTTTTTTTTTACTTTTGTGAGATTATACAAATGTCTACTGAAGAATGATTTCAAAGATGCTAACTTTTTTTTCCATACATGGAAACATAGATATCTGGCGGGTTCTTTTTCTCAAGATTCCTGAGTCTCTTAAAGTGTTGCTGTTCTCATAGATTGATAAAGTAGCTCAGGTACAAGTTTGTTAAGGCTTGAAAGAAATGCCTATATATTTTGTACATGTGACTACTGGTAGAGATATATTTTATTGTTGCTAACCAGAGCTCTCGTTCAGACAATGTCATCAAGGGGACAAAGAAAGAATAGGTTCAACAAATCATTAATGATATCAGGTAAGAAGTTGTGGTTACAATGATAAAAAGATTTGAGCTTTGATGTTGTTGTTGTTGTTAATGGTGTAGGGAGTTCAAGGAGAAGGTCAAGGTGGATAAGGTTGTGGTTTTATGGACAACAAACACTAAGAGTTATAGTGATGTTATTGTTAAGTTGAATGATACTGAATAATGAGCATGAGATCTCTCCTTCCACTTTGTTTGCCATTGCTTCTGTGAATGTTTCTTTCATCAATGGAAGTCCTCAGAATATCTTTTGTTTCTAGTATAAATGATTTCCAAGTTAGAAAGCACAGGTTTTTGGAGGAGATACCACTTTGTTTGCTTACAATATGTATATTTATAATAAAAAAAAAATTATTCTTTAGTTTACTTTTTTTTAACTTTTATGGTGTGAGATTAATAAATTAAAATATTAATGTTGTCTTTATGTTGTCTCAAATATATATATTTGTTTGTCTATATTATAAGCAGATTTGATTAGCTATTAAAACATCTACTCAATTTACAAGGCTTATAGGGGCCGTTATAAGATACTAAACAAATCTATAAGACTTATAGTGGCAATAATATTTTGTCACTATCGAATTTATAGTGGCAAAATTTCTCGCCGCTATAGGGATATTAAACGAATCTATACGTTTTATAGTGGCAGAAATATTCTACCGCTATAGAATTTATAGTTTTAAAATTTTCCATCACTACACATTATTCTATATCTCTAACCTTAATAGATGGGATAGTGGAAAAAGTGTGCATTTGTTGGAAAAAAAAACATATAGCGATCAAGGTTTTAGTGGCTAATTGGCTATTTGCCGTTATAAAAATATTGAGGCTAAAATGGAACCTATAGCGGTGGATTTTCTTTTTCTTGTAGTGACCCATGTAACTAAAAACAATCAAAATGACTATCTAAACAAACACACAAAATGTCCATCTATCCAAACAAGATTATTAGGATTGTGAGTAGACTAAGGACTACACTTCATTAGCACACCCTCTCTGATCTGACAATGCACTTCCAAAACATACATACAAATTGTCAGCTGACTGGATAAGATGTCTGTCTTCACATATAGACTTGCAATAGTGACGCAGCAGGGGTAAGGTTGAGGAATTGTTTAGTCTAAGAATACCCAAGTCAACAACGTAGTAGAAATCTAAATCCTGTTTAGTCTAAGAATGCCTAGGAATTTAGAGAAAAGACAAAGAACAAAACAATTTTATTTCAATTCCAAGCTGCCTTCATAACCCGAAACTTACAAATAAATAAACCGACGAGAAAACACTAAAAGAGAAATAAATCGAAAATTTTCCAAAAATAGAAAAGTTTCGATTGACACCATAGAATAAAAAATCAAAACCAAACATAGCAAATACCAAAACGACGTCTCAATCAGAGATTTACAGCCCAAAATATGGATGGAGAAAATCTTTCCATAAACAGCAAAATTGATGTTTTTGAGGCCCATATGATGGAATTTGGCCGAAAAAGGGTGTGACTCACGATCTTGAGTAGCGAACTCGTGACTTGTGTTTGTTGACCTATTTTCCATCTAATGGGGTCCTCTGATCACCAAAATTAGCCCTTTAGAAAAATTACAAAAATGACCCCGCCTAGGTCATCGCATCCCACTTGTCCATGTAGGCGCAAGCTAGCTCATCAATCTGGTCCGCATCAAATAGCAAGTGAAATAGCAAGTACTTAACCTCTTTCATCCCACAAATTCATAGCATACAATCATCATGAAACAATTTATGTTTTCCAAAAGCTATATTGAGAATCTCCTTCCTTCCACTCATACTTTGCGCCATAGCATCTTGCTCGTACACTGAAAATTATAACATCATGACCAACTTTCTAGGATTGCCATTAAATTGATTGCTATGTTTCATCAGAGATAGCCTCAGTCGGAGCGATTAATTTTAAATTTTTTATTAAAATAATTTTAACTATATAAACTAAATATTGACAGTAATTAATAAATTAGACATAATAGTTAAAAGTCAATAATTAAAACACTTGGATAAAATTTCAATCTAGCATTCGTATAAAAATATTTTAGAATAATCTTTAAAAAAGAACACTACAAAGAAATGTATTTTTAGTGATAATGAAAATTGTCACTACAAGTAGTATTTTAGTCACTTTTATTAATAGTGACCAAACTTTAAAGTTGTCACATCCCATCACAAATACCTCCGTCACTAATGTAGTAGTGACTACTTTAAAGAAATGGCCACAACTACTTAACACTTTTGTGATAACATTTTTGACATTAAAAACTTTACAATTTGTGATAAAAAAATATATGGTCACAATAACTTTGCTTATTTGTGACAATATTATTGACACAATAAATACTAAATAGGGACAAATAAAGTTGTAGCAATACACCACTTTTGTGTCAACTTTGTTGACTCTAAAACAAATAAAAATAGTGACAAATTTTTCATCACTAGTGGTATACCTATTATGACAATTTTGTCATCACCAAAATACTAAATAGTGACAAAGAAAGTTGTAACAATATTTTTTTGTAGCAACATCATCGTCACTAATTTAATTTTTAACAGTGACAATTTTTTTAATTTTTTTTGTCATTGGTAATATAACCACTAGTGACAATTATGTCAAAACTAAAAAAGTACTAAATTTTGACAAATAAAGTTGTAACAATAGCTTCATTTTTTGTGACAATAACATAGGCACTAAAATATTTGAAGATTGTAAGATTTTTTTCTTTTTTTTTTTCTTTTTTTTTTTGTTATTCATGCTATATTTATATTAGTGACAGTAAATATAAGAAAAATTAGTCACTAGTGTGTTTATTATCATCATCATAAAATTATCAATGTTGTCATAAATTTGTTGCATCAATTTGAATATCGTAAGAGAATTATGTCACAATAAATAAAACTACAAAAATGTGAAATATGCATTTTAAATAAATACAATTAGAATGTATAATATATAAAACCAAAATAGTAAAAACTATAATAATCCAAAACTACTCTCCCAAGTAAATTTCGAGATGAAGTCCTTTGCTATGAAATTGTGTCCTACAAAGCAAAGTAAAAATAAAATCAATCAATTTAGTACTAATATTTCATAATAATATAATGATAACGATATGAAGTGCTACTAGCAATTCAAGACTATAAATTTCTACCCACCTCACTAGTTGATGCACTTGATATTGTAGCATTTGATGGATCTCCAATTGGGGTGAATGCAGGGATTACTTTAGTATTTGTCAAATGTGTAAAAACAGCTGAAATTTGCTTCATTTCCATGGCTTGCTTCTCAATAGCGGTGCGTTGACCTTGAATCTCCTCATCTTGTTTTTTTTGTGATTTCTGTAAGTCTCGCAACTTCATTGCTTAAATCATTTGCATGTTTCTTTGCAGCTTCAGCTTCTGCTAAAATTTGACTCTTTTCTTGAGACTTAAATGTTATCCCTTTAATCCCTAAACCACATGAATAGCTTGACTTTCTTTTTAGAACAAGTCCAAAATATTCAACAAGTGGTAACGGTGAAGATAAAATAGTTTCTTTATTTTTGTCTCCTTCTTCTTGAAGCTTATTCTGCATATTTAGGGAAAATCTAAAAATGTTATAAAGTAATTTTAAACATTTCACTATAAAAATATCAAGTTTAATTACAACTTAAATACCATTATTTCTTCTCCATTTGGAATACACCAAGTTCCATCAGGCTTATGTCGTGATACCTTCCACACTCTAACAGCATCTGGCCATTCATTGGAATCTTTATCTTTCTAAAAAAAAGATAAATTAAAATAATAACTAATTGAACTTAAGTTTTACAAATTACACATTTAAGCAATTAAAATTTTTACTTTACCATCTCATATGCAATCGCACAATTGACTTTTGTGCCACTAATCGATTTCATCTCTTGGTTTCCCCTATTAGTTGTGTTTCTTCTACTTTTGCTCCTATGTATCAACAAAAATTAATTTCTAATAAGAAATCAACAAGCAAAAATAAGTTAAAGTACTAAGCTAATATTTTTAAAAATTACCTGTAAAATTTTGTGTCTCCCACTTATTGTCAATCAACCATCGCCAATCATCTTCTTCCACATCCTTTGGACAATGTTTGCTCTTGATATAGCTTTTGGTGCAAATGATATCGCCTATTTTTTTGTATTAGTGCTTGCACTTGTTTCATCACATAAGGCTGCACTTCATTTAAGAAATTGAATTTATCCTGAAATTTGTATTAAAAAATATAGTTTTAATTTTTTCCTAAAAGCTGAAATAGTTCCAATAATCAATTTTTAAGCAAAAAACTTTAATTTATAAATTCAGATATCATTTCATCAAGTGGAAAGGATGTAAAACCAACCATGTTAATAATTATATCTATAAATCATTTACGTGCCCCACACTTATAATTGTTGGCATACTTACTAACAAATAGGTTTCAATAAAATTAGGTTTCCAAACAACGTATGGTTCAAACTCTTCAAAAGCAAATTATCCTATCTATTTTGGCATTACCTACGCTTTATTTCCAACCAAATATGCGAGTAAATACTATATCTATAAAGTAGCATTTGTTTCATGCTAAATTGGTTGAAAATTACTAAGATGACTCTAATTCTTTTCCCCCAACAAGAAACCTTAAATAAGGAAGAGTTTTTAATAGCTAACTAAGTGTATCATATTAAAATAGTAGGATATGGGTGTCAAGTATCAAAAAATAATTCTACATTCTAACTTTGAAATTTGTACAATAAATATTGAATCTTACCTTTAAAAATATCCACATTGCCTTCATATCATGTTTTGGAATCTCTTTCCAACTGGGGACCCGAAGTGGTGCGAGTTGTCTAATCAAAATGGTGACTTTTGATTTGAAAAGTTTAGCATGCTTGCCACATACCTTATAGTATGGAGGAGGAAACTGAACATCAATTTGTTGCCCATTGGCTTTCTTCTTGGCAAGTGTTGCATTGATGGTTGGTCCTCGTCCACGTTTTTTAGAATTTTCATTTCTTGAGAAATTAAAATTTAATAAATAAATAATTTTTCACATAAGATTATAAAATACAATTATATGATATTTAAGTTCACATCACCTGTGCTAGTAATAACTTGTTCATCTATCCCACATGCATTATTTGAAATTCCAACTACAGCATTGGATTGTTGATTTAGAACCCCTGTGGTTTGAGAATCGTCTACCATATGGGAAACATCTTGTTCATCATCCGAACTTTCTAGATAATTACATCTTTCAAAGGTAACCATTTTGGACTTCACACACAAAACAAAAACAAATTAGTACAAGTAGAATAAAGTTCAAGCAAGAGACAAAAAATTATATATATATTGACTAGTAAATTTTCAAGTTATAAGATGCATGAAAGAGAAATTCACTTAATTCCAAAGAAATCATTAAATGTTACATAAGAAATGTCAAGGAGTTACTGGATATTGATTTGTTTTTGTTTCCTAACTAATGCAAATATTGTTTTGCAGTTCAATGGCTAATAGTTAATGTTGTTAAGAGAATATACAAGTACATAGAACTTTTGAACAAAAGCTGAATCAATCATTGATACTAAGTGTATGAACTATTAAGTGCTTCATTATCTAAAATCCAACTATATTATACCTGAAATGGCATCTTTGTCAAAGGATCAATATCACCTTTAGCAATGCCTTGAACTATGCTTTTTGGAAGCCAAGTATGCCTAGTTAAGTACTCAAATATATGCATATTAACATAAAAATATATATATATATATGCTGAGATAGAATAAATTGTCAAATAAATAAAGGATATAGGCCTAAGAAATCCAAAAACTCCAAGTCAAGAGCAAAATCACGAGGAATGTCTGATAAATGCACAATATCCTCCTTTCTAAGATCATAAACTCTTTGGTGTTGGAATGCCCCAATGGCTTTTTTAAAAGCTTCCTCATAGTTGGGTGGAATAGCAACAGAATTGCATCTCAAGTGTTTGATAACCTGAAAATAAGAACAATCAATTACATTTTTCATTAACCAAATACTTGGGTATTCAAGCTTGTAAGATGAACCTATGGATTACTACAACTAGGTCTATCTCTTGAAATTAGCTTATTGGCCACTAAAAAATAATCTATTTTATTTACTTATATGGGGATATGTTTACTAAGCATCAAAACATTTCAATCATAATATAATGAATGGAAAACTAGTGCACCATCACATCAATCAAATATAAAATTAAGATGCTCTGCATCTCAAACAATTGCAACACACTCAATATTTGAGTGACGCCAACATTTAGAACTTAGCAAAGATAAAAACACAACAATGGAGACACAATAATATTTTACATATTATATAGAGACAAACAAGAAAACATTATATACCTATTATATAGAGACAAACAAGAAAACATTATATTTTACATGAAGTTCAATAAACACAACCTTTAGAAATATTATCTTTCTTCTATCGCTTGATATGAACGTAGAGATATCATCATGATATGTTTCATGGATAAAATCGCGAGTTTTCATGTGGTTACATGAAAAATCGCGAACAACATGTGACAAAACATGTTCAAGTTGCAAACCCTTGCTCACTCTTCAAAAGTCACGAAGTATTACCGAATGGACTGAACAAGTAAATCAAAATTAATGTTATATTATTCATCATGTATAAACATTTGCTTAAATAAAATATCTAATTTAATGGATAAAGAGAATTTCTTTACCTTGGCATAACTTTTGAACCTTGAACAGTGCATGTGCCCGCTTTCTGCCAATGCCGTGTATTGATTGTAAATAGTCACATCCACTAAAATGCACATCTCAAGTAACATAGTTTTAGTAAAACTAGTATGGATCAAAGGTCTTTATGTTTCTCTTAACATTGAACTTTTAAATTCAACACCTTTGCCTCTGATTTGTCCATTTTGAAAATAATCTAAAAATATTCCAAAAATTAGTAAAAATAACAAATAATAAAATGGCAGTAAATAATTGGTCATAGGTGCATCATAT
The DNA here is from genome assembly GCF_009730915.1 of Dioscorea cayenensis subsp. rotundata. Classification (NCBI taxonomy): domain Eukaryota; kingdom Viridiplantae; phylum Streptophyta; class Magnoliopsida; order Dioscoreales; family Dioscoreaceae; genus Dioscorea; species Dioscorea cayenensis. The sequence continues at coordinate 12,915,175 of NC_052484.1, forward strand.
ATAAATTAGGAAAGTTTGAGTTTCTTGAACGAATTGAAACTTTTGGCACAACGATTGCTCTATGGACACTCTGAAATGAGTATTAAGTCGCGAGTCAAGTAATGACAGCATCAACAAGCTTCTATTAATGGACAAAAATGTCATCCTGGGCATCGACTCATAGGAGGCGCCTACAATATAATCAACCTTTTTCCTTCTCTCAAAACTCCGAATTAATGCTTACAATTTGCTAGAAAAATCTGTGAGAAAACTAAAAATGAAAATATAAATGAGGATAGTAGGTATCTACCATACGATTTATGCTTCGGCTGATTATCAAACGGCTATAGAGACACAGAAGTTAGAAGAAGAAGAGCAGTTAAGAAAGAAGAAGAAAGTGATTGATATATACGCATTTTCGAAATGTATATCAATTCGACTAATAGTTAATAGATTTGAAAGCTCCTTGATGGAAATGGAATGCTTTCACTGTTCCTCCCCAGACTTACAACTGATCCAAAAGTTCTGTGCATTTTCACTTTCTGCATATTTGCTCAGATAGTTAATATAAAAGTAGTATAAAACCTATACTGCAATGAGAACGCTTTGTTATTGGCTCGCAGGAGACTATCCCACAAAAGTAAAGGAGTTAAGAGAATTTAAGAAGAGAATGCACAAGTATTGGCATGTCAGGATTCGTAATGAAACAACACATCATATGCCAAATGCTTATTAAAATCACTTATAGTACAAGCAATATTATTTTCATTTCACATAATAGTTGCAGGACAATTAATTTTTCATAGCACATAGCAATTGGATATCAAAGAAGTGGATCAGAAAGCAATTGTGCAACATAAAGCGACATACAGCCAAAAGGCTTAGGTGACATGACAATGCCATTTTCAACCTCATTGTGCTTTTGTCCTTTTCTTCATTTCTACATCATTTCATATATTATGCGTTAATAAACTCTCAAATTTAATATAAACTAAAATCAATATATGGTTTTGATCAAAAGATTCTTCTTCCAACTCGCTAGCTGACAATGAATGAAAATTGTGCTATATTTATGTTTGTCAACATGTGCCAAAACTTGTATAAATTGATCTCTGTCTAACATGAAAATGTAACCAAATTAATTAAATTCTATTATTACCTCGAATTAATTCCTGCTAATTGATGGTGATATCAGCTGCAGAATCTGTATGCAACAAAAGAATTACCAAGAGCCTCATGCTCAGTGCGCGTTTGCCTTTCTTTCTCATTACTGCATTGTAAAAGTGACAAAAGACTGAGCTTACTATAGTTGAAAACTACTAATATAGAGAAAAATTGCAGCAATTTAGGAACCAAACAAGAGAATCACGTGAAAGCTTGCCTGCACCTTTGACTCGGGAGCATCGCTAGAGATGTATATGTATTCTTTATATGTAAGGTCATTATTGTATATTTGAATTCTAACAAGTATGATTTCAAGGAGAAAGCGAATAACTAATGATAACTTATTTTTACAACAAACACTCATGTTGTTGGAAGCCAGCCTCAAACCAACATTCCTACTCAAGTATAAGTATGCCTAAAGGCAAAGCATGTCCATTTATAGCTCTAACTCATGCTTATATTAATTAATTAATTTTAATAACAGCTGACAACATCAAACCATACATCTCCATAACCCATCACAAAAAGAGGTGGTTCTGAAAGCATGTGTACTGAGTTTTACCATCAACATACTCGCATGCCATAAGAGACAACATGTGCACGCCGCTTTCTATTATACGCTTGATTTGATGGGGGACCACCCGGTGCAAGCGGAGACCACTCACCAGTGGAAAATATATTTAATCAAGGATATGATTCGTCGGATCCTGGTGTTTCCTAATGTTTTATGTATACAACAACTAAGGAAAAAGTAAGACGTATGTGCAAATTTTGTTTTTAGGAATGCTTCCAAATTGGATTATTTCAAATTAAAACTTAAAAGTAATCAATGATTATTATATGTAAATAGAATTAATATTTTAATTTTCTCCTCATCTAAAAGGTCGCGAGTTTAGTCGCTAATTTGTAAGATTATATTTATTGAAGTTGTAATATATATGCTACAAATTTTTTATAAACAAATGTTATTTGGTTAATATTATTTTGTTAATTAATTTGTCAAAAAAAAATTTTATCTTATCACGGTTGAATTGATATTATATCAATTTTTTATAGGTAGAAGATAACAAATAAATGTGTAAACACATGAAATTTGAACATAAATTTCAATTGAGAATTTATTTAGACACACACACACACACACACACATGATGAGCAAGAGTATTGTTATTAATGAAATCTTAAATATAGTTTTAATTTTAACATTGGAGATCAATAATAAAATTTCAATGGTATATATATAATAATATAAAGGAAGTAATGCCTTTCACTCATGAAATAAAAATACTCGAAATCGAGTACCACAATTATATCTAAGTCAAGTGTAAGCAGGACATTATTTGTTAACAAAAGGTTGCTTATGTTTCACTTTTCTATAAGAAAATGGATATTCTCATGAAAATATCAGTTGAAAATTTACAGGTGCATTTCTAAGAATGAGTGTTACGATTAAAAGAATTTTGTTCACATACTTGCTACGCTGGCTTCTCTACATCATCT
>NC_052484.1:13231853-13324198 GCF_009730915.1 Dioscorea cayenensis subsp. rotundata
CACATGTATTGCTAATTATTTTTCTGTTAATGATTTAAATGCTCAACAAAGTTTGAAATCTTTGAATATATATATATATTGTCATTGTGGGTTTCTATCAAGAAAATTGACAATATTAAAACAAGAAATTATCTGGACGAGAAAAACCTCTATAATAAAGTATGTGCACCATGTAATATTAAATTTCTGTGTTTTGTCTTCATTAATTTTCTATTTAACTTAAATTTAATTTATGATGATATAATAATTTTCTATTAATAATAAAGTGCCAGTTATAGTATAAATGATTTTAAAATATAAAATTTTATTTAGTGGTTCCCAAAATGACCAATATGTTAAAGTTCACAAATAACCAACCTTGAATAAATGAAGAGTCTTTGAAAACCCCATATATATTTGAGAGTGGAATGTTATAGCAAATTTCCTATGGTAATAGTGTAGTTTATAATTATAATATTTCATCCTTTGATTTTAATTAAATTAGAAATTTTATATATAATAAAATAAATAAAATAATTTGTAAGTAAATAGATGGAGTCCCATATATATATATAATATGTAATGGAGTTAGAACCGGAGATTCAAAATAGTTGGTAGGTCTAACTCAATTATTATTAGTCAATAGCAAGCTTGGTGGCAATAAAATCATTCAATTATTGCATGAATTTTATCAGAGACAAAAAATGGTACAATAATAAGACATTGCACATTATCTTCACATTCTTTAATGCATCATGGTAGCCATTGATCCAAACATGAGATGGAATTCTTTAGACCCACATAAATCATGGCATTTAAATGATAAGGATGGTCTAATCCATTTGCTTTGTGGTGAGATAAAGACCCTCTGGCCCCTCCCTTGTCCTTTCTCCTTTTCTTTGGAAAAGGGAAATTTCGCCAAAGATGGTAGCAAAATATGCATAATTTTTATTGATATATTTTCCTTGTAAATGATTGTCTGATATAAAAAGACACCTAAATTTGAGATTGTGCCTATAACAATAAAAGTTGGATATTTTAGGGTTATGTTTGGTTTATTTATAAATTAAATCATGATATAAGTAAAAATTATAGTATCTTTATATAGGATTTTTCTATAATTCTTAGGTTTATTAAAAGCCTTTGATTAGGATTAAAAGATATAAATACTTGGAATAAGATGGGAAAAAGAGAGGATAAATAAGAAAAAGGAAGCTATGCAAATAAAAAGGAAGATGAGTTATCAATTATATTGAAATTTGAGAAAAGAAAAAGGTTGAAATTCATTAGAAAAATAAATATTGAAATTAAAAGAATAAATAAAATGAATTTTTAAAAATAAATTAAATGAATTAATAAAAAGCTAAATCTCATGGCGAGGAGCGAACAGTGAACAAATGAAAAAAAGAGATTGGGAGAGAGGGCGGACGTGAGGGGACGAGGATGGAGACAAAATGGAAGAAAAATAGAAGAAACAGAGAAAAGGTTGGCCCAGAAAAACAAAAAACAAGGAGTAGTTTAATCGAATTAAAGAGGTAAAAACTCTCTAAATGTTAAGTTCATAGCATGATGTATGTATATATATACATAATTAATTTGTAGTTGTTTAGAGGAATAATTCTCAAAATAGTTTTCTATTATGATCGTCTGGGTCTTTACTTACTATTATGAGAATGCGCCATCCACATCTATTTTTACTCAATTTGGGAAATGTCGGTCCTTGACCTAATGATCATCATTGTCACCATCCACTTTCACTAATGTGGCATCTACTAACATCGACTTAGTCACGTTAAATATATAAAAAAACAATAAATGGCTTAAAATATTAGTAAAGGTTTCCACTTCATTTCAGATTATGCTGATGTGGTATCCACTAACACCTACATGGAAACCCTTTACCAATATTTTAAGCCATTCATTGGTTTTTTTTATATCAAACGTGGCCCCGTCAATGTTAATGGATGCTACATCAGTGAAAATAGATGACAACAATGACGACCGTTATGGCAAGGACTGATATTTCCTAATTGAGAAAAATAAATAGACCAAATGGGTGTATTTCATAATAAAGGAACTAAAAAGGTGACTTGACAACAATAAAGGGACTATTTTGAGGATTATACCTTGTATGATTGGAAAATCTTTTACATAGTAATCAGATGAATGATGTTTGAAAGCCATTAACAATGATGGGCCCCAACATCTTACATTTTTTTTTAATAATGCCACATCAATTACGGTGATGCTTTGTCTTTTATGTAATGAGAGGTTGTTTTCTATTATATGCTTAGCATGTATACACTCACAAGTCTTTATTCTTGAAGCTGAAATGTTGAACTTGATTTGTTTATTAATGATTTGATTAGCAACATTGGCAACATATATAAATGTTGTTATGCTAATGACTTGATGAGTTAATGTTGAGCTTGATACCACAATGTTAGAATTTTTTAGAATGAGTTTATGTAAATATGCTTATGCATTCAATGTGAACAACATAGAGTAAAGAATAGAGACTGACATTCATCACATAAATCTCACAATCACATTGAATAACGTATGTATAATTATTGCTAACATCCACTAATGTAACATGTGAATAACTAAAAAACTAATTCATGGTTAAACACTAACTAAATCTAAGCTTTACACACAACTAGACACAATGCTTCAACTGCTAAAATGAAAATTATGACGTATATAAATGTCTTGATGACTCATCCAACACTTTGATTAATTTGGGATTGCCAAATGCGTATTGCAAAACATTTATAAATTTTAATTAAACGACCATGGAGTGAAGAGTCATCCAAAGCTTGTAAAGCACCATATGCTTTGAATCAAGTGAGAAAAACATTTGTTCTGATTTTGATTTTAATGACATTGTTAGTGATCTGGGATTGCGAAAGCCGATTAAAGATTTTGATATTGGGATTAGAGATCAAATTAGAATGGAATATTTGACTAGAGGCTCTTATCAACTAATTGGCACTACAACAAAATTGATGATTAGTGACAATTTTAATTTTGACATATTGGTTACATAATATGACGAAATCATTATTTAGTCACTCATTTTGTTTGATTTATAATTTTATGTGACAATACTTTAAATTGTCACATGATATTGTCACAAAAGGATTAGCTCCAAATGCACTCGTACTTTTAGTGACGGTTTAAATATTAAGTGACAAATATAATACGTCATTAATATAATATTTTTTTCGTGACAAATTTTAACATTTCTTGTTTTTAAACTAAATTTAAATAATGTTACTAATATTAACATAAATTATCAATGACAATTTGAATTTTTTTTTTATGAACCTTAATTTATTTTTGTGACACATAGGTTTGTCACCAAAATATAAGTAATAATGACATTATAATATTGTTACAAATAAATATCGCATTACTTCATGATATTGGATAATGTCACTATTTGTTACTAAATTTAATGACACTAATCATCTCTCACTAATAATTTTTTTCGTAGGCAAATGCTAAATACCATTGAAAAATAAAATGTTAAATGTCATAAACATTCTTTTATGCTTTACAATTAATTTAGGAAAAAAATATAACAAAATTATTTATATAAACTGGCATAGATATGAGTAAGGACATAACAATAATTTTGTTAGGTGGGTCACGCAAAACGTTAATAAACCAAACAACAATTTTATTTTATAAATATTTTTATAAAGTATAATTTTCAATATCATGCTTACCAATTTGTCGAATATAAAAGCAAATAATAGACTTTTCCAAATATTTTTTTCTAAAATCATATATTTTTATACAATATAAATAGCTTTTGCAAGTAAAAAAACTTGAGAAAGCAAAACAATATATTTTTTGCAAAAGAATATAAATTTTTTCATGTTATATAAACCAATTTAATACCTAGGGGCAAGGGGATAAAAAAACAATTTTTTGCAAATATTTTTCCTAAAAATATAATTTTTTTTTAAACTATATTTATCAATTTATACATTGTTTATTTTCAAAAAAAAAATTGTGAAGATAGGGTTGTAGCATCCCCATATTCGTTTAATTTCATATTGATTTATTTTAAATTATTTATTTTTTATTCAAATAACTCTCTTTATCTCTTTTTGAATTTTTTTATTTGTAAAGATTTTATTAGAGATATTTTATATTAACACCTTCATATATATTATAATTTATTTTATTAATAAGGACTAAATTATAAAAGACCTTTATATTATTGAAGTAATGTTTTATAGATATTAAAGAAATTTTTATAATTACAGTATTAATTTAAAATTCAAATTTCATTGGTTTAAATTTGTTATAAGCTTTTTTAAAAAAATTATTGCGAAATATATTTAAACGATAATTTAAAATTCAAGTTTCATTGGTTTAAATTTGTTAATAATTTTTTAAAAAATTATTGAGAATTTAATTAAAAACATATAAAAATATGTTAGTTTTTATATAGAATTTGAAAAGATTTTCATTCAATAAAAGTTATGTTATTTTATAAAAATTTTTAAATAATTTTAATTTATCTAAATTTAGTTTAAATTTGTTAATAATTTTTTAAAAAAATTATTGCGAATTTAATTAAAAAAATATAAAAATATGTTAGTTTTTATATAGACTTTGAACAGATTTTCATTCAATAAAAAGATATATCCTATAAAAATTTCTGAATAATTTTAATTTATCTAAATTTAGTTTAAAGTTTATAAAAATTTAAAAACAAAATTCTATATTTAAAAACAAAATTCTATATAAATCTCTATCTCAATTTCTATTCTTTCTCAATCTTTCTTTCTTTCTCATCATTACTAAGGTACATTATATTTCTCTTTCTTAATGTCTATACTACCATCTATTTTTTATTTTATTGCTACCTCCATCTTAAGGCACACTTCCACTTTTTTTTAGTTCTTGATTTTTTTTTATAATGCTTGTGTAAGTTCTTACTTCATCAAAGATCTCATGAATCTTTAAGTATTTGCATTAGTGTTCCAATGCACTTAGTTCATAATTTTTTTATAATTGCTTGGTTCGCTTCTAATTTTATGGGTTTTTGTAGTGATGATGGTTCCGATGGAGAAGAGAATATTTGAATGGGAAAGAGATTGATATCGGCTACAATTATTAGATTAAAGTTTTCTTTTCAAAGGGTTGTTAACAATATTGATTATTGTGTTTTTTGATTAATTTATGTATTTCTTAATTATAATTATTTTATAATGGAATTATTGTTATAATTTCTATAGTTGTTTGATTAGCACTTTAAATTATTAAAGTTTATCATTAATCAATTAATTTTTGTTATGACTATCTATTGTGCTTATTATTAATTTTTTGGATGCATATTAGTATCTATGTATATGTATATATAATTATATTTTGAACTTTACTTTTGTTAATTTACTCTTCTTATAAATTAATATTTATTATTTTAAAAATATTTATTTCATGTTTTAATGAGGCAAGCTCTACATCAAAAAAACACCATAAACACGAACGACACAAGAGTTGCATGAAGAATAGTTATCAATTTTGATATGATTTACTTAAGATTATAAGTTTTTAATGTTATTGCAATTTTATGAAATTGAAATTTGTTAATCCATAAGGTTAAATGTAAATTGTGATAATTGTGTTATTTTTATTTTTGCAATAATAATATTTATTTAATTTTATTTATGATATATTATCAAAAATTAAATTTTTGATGATTTATATAATTTATTAAAAAATATTCACGAAAATATATCACAAATTACAAATACATAATAAAAACATGATTGATTGTGACATTATAAAATTATTACAAATTATATAATATTCAATTAATTGTGACATTACAAAAAAATTAATTTACGGTATATTTTTCATTAGTAACACATTTTCATCATCACGAAAATAGACTTTTGTCACTAAATATTATATTTTTTTAACAATATATAGTGACGTTAACCACTTTTTATGACGCTATTCTATTTGAAAGGGTGACAAATATTTTTGTTATTTATTATTTGAAAATCAATGGAATGTCACAAATGATAAAACTTTACCTTATATTTAGTGACAATTCATAACATTTTATGACAGTTTGACACAACATTTAGTGATAAAAATGCATGTCATTAATGATTATAAAATAGGTAAAATATGATAATTTTGTCACATAAAAGGTATCATTGTGTGACGAACATGTAAATCGTCACATTAACCCTTTAGCGACGGAGCAAAGGCGACAAAATGTGGTGACGACAACAAAGCGTCACAAAAAATTTTGGATAAATTTTAATAAAACGACCATGGAGTGAAGAGTCATCCAAAGCTTGTAAAGCACCATTATGCTTTAAATCAAGTGAGAAAAACATTTGTTCTGATTTTGATTTTAATGACATTGTTAGTGACTTGGGATTGCGAAAGCCGATTAAAGATTTTGATATTGGGATTAGAGATCAAATTAGAAGGGAATATTTGACTAGAGGCTCTTATCAACTATGGGCACAATTTTCCGCAGAAATATGGCAAACAAAGAAGGAGCTTTTGAGATGCTTGGTTTAAAAAACATCTATGGTTGAAGTATAGTGTGACCAAAGATGCGACGTTTTGTTTTTGGTGTTATCTTTTCAAGTCAAACATAACAAGTCTAATAGGAGAAGATGCATTCACCAAAACAGGCTTTAATAATTGGAAAAAAGTATTAGAAAAATTGTAGAACGTGTTGGTGCTATGAATAGTGCATATAACGATACCAGAGTACAATTTTAGAGCTTCCAAAATCAAAGGCAGAGTGTGTCACACCAATTGGCAGCACATTCACACGAGATGGATGATGCATACTGCATTCGTTAAACGACTGTTTTGGATGTGACATGATGACTCATCAAGCTCATTGAACAAGGGTGATTTTCTTGATTTGCTTGAGTGGTATAGCCTGAAAAATGAAAAAGTTTGGAGGACAGTTAATCAAAACACCCCTGGAAATAATCAAATGATTTCCCCAAAGGTTCAAAAGGAGTTAGTAAATACTTGTGCATCGGAGATTACAAGTGTCATTGTTGATGATATTGGGGATAACTATTTTTCCCTTTTAATTGATAAAGCTTGGAATATCTCAGTGAAAGAACAAATGGGAGTTGTTCTACTATATGTGAAGAAAGATGGATATGTGATAGAATGGTTCTTTGCTATGGTTCATGTTCCTAATAGCTCTGCCATTTATTTGAAGAATGTTGCTGATTGTTTGTTTTCTAAACAGAGGTTGCTTATTTCGAGGCTAAGAGGTCAAGAATATGATGTAGCCTAAAATATACGAGGTGAATTCAATGGTGTGATGGCACTTATCCTAAAGGAAAGTCCATATGCAAGATATGTCCATTGTTTTGCTCACCAACTTTAATTAGTGATTAATGTTGTTGCTAAAGATAATAGGATTGTGAGTGATATTTTTCAATACATTATTGTGATTGTTAATACTACCGGAGCATCCTACAAAAGGGAAGACCAATTTTAGTAACATCATCATGATAGGTTGGTTGAGCAGTTAGCGAAAGAAGAGATAGTTAGTGACAGAGTGAAAAACCAAGAATCCAGCTTAGTATGACTAAGGGATATTTGTTAGGGATCGTATTACACTACTACTCTCTAACTAACCTCTATGGGGACTTCAGTGTTAGAGGTACTCCAAAATGTGCATGATGATAGTGCTTTTAATAATAATAGAGGTATCACGGCAAGTTTGATTGAAAAAAATGGAGAATTATCAATTTGTATTCATAAAGTATTTGATGAGCCATTTGTTAGGTATAAAAATGAATTATTACCTTCCTTACAACAAAAAAATCAGAATATTGTTCAAGCCATGCGTTTGATTGGGTTGTGAAAGCTCGGCTTCAAGGCTTAAGATAGACTGGACATGAGGAATTTATGGAGGAGGTTAGCTCTTTTTGTAAAAACAACTCGATCCCAATGCCTTATATGGATGATAATATGAGAATTCTTCGTCGTTCTAAGAGAGAGGGGTAAGTCATTACTCATTTTCACCATTACTGTGTAGAGATTTTCCGTGAGGTTATTATTTTTTATATTTATTTTGTTTTTATGAAACCCATTGATATTTGATTTTGTTATTATTTTTTATTTTATTATTATTACAACATTAGGTTATTGATTTGATTTTACAAGAAATATAAAACCGTTTTCCAGAAGCTAGCATGGAGTTACTTTTTCTCGTGTCATGCCTTGATCCAAGGGGCTCATACTCCAAATTTAACATTCACATGCTACTTTGTTTTGCGGAGCTTTATCCCAAAGATTTCTCAATGACTAAATGCATGACGCTTGAGGATCAACTTGCCACCTTCATTTACGATGTGCGGCATGATAAAGATTTTACAAATATTGGTGACTTGGGAGGTTTTGCTAGGAAGATGGTTTAGATAGGAAAAAAATTTACTTTTTAACTTGTTTATCCCTTGATTGAGTTGGCAATGGTTTTGCTAGTTGCTACAGCTAGTGTTGAGAAGGTGTTTCAGCAATAAATATTGTGAAAACTGACTTGCGCAACAAAATTTGAGATGAATGGATGAATGATAGAGTGGGAGGTTATTGGAAATATTGACAATGAAGTTATTCTATAACGTTTTCAGAAAATACAAACTCGTCGAATGCAGTTACCTCCTCTAAATCACATGCCTTATGTGTACAACACCAGAATTGGTGTCGGTTCTAGTTCAAGTGCATAAATAATTGTTTTATGCTTTTATCTGGCACACTTGCAAAATTATGAGAGAAATATGAAATATTGGGTTTATTTACCAAAAATGTTATGAGAAATAAGGAAATGGAAACATTGAAAATTTTGTTACATAACTTATGGGAATGAGAATGTAAGGACTAATATGCAAAATAACATTGGAGGCATTTTCGATAATTTTGTAGTATCTCTCTCCCGAAGTTTATTATGAGGTCTTTTGACACTTATAGGAGTGAATAAAGTTAATAAAAACCTTTATTTTATTTTATTTTATTTTATTTGAAAACGACTAAGGTTTTTTGACACTCATGGAAACAATGGCAGGGCTAGGAATTATAGATAAGAGGGGCAAAAAATTCAATAAATTAAAATTCAAATACAATCAAAATCATATAATTGTTTTTAAAAGAAGTCTTTTACATAAGCAAGTACAATAAAACATCAATAAAAATAAATTCATAATTAACCTCTACGTGTTTTCATATTTTGAAAATAGTGAATAATTATTTCATTATCTATATGATCAAATATATCTTTCTCAATGTATATCACTAGGTAGTCGGCTAAAAATTGACGACTAATTCTATTGTGTAGTCGAGTCTTCACAATTTTCATTGTAGAGAAAACCCTTTCCACAGTTGCAGTTGAAATAGATAAAATGAAAGCTAGAATTATGAGCCTGTAAACAAAGGATATTAAACATTTCTTCTTGTTCTCACCAATCTCATAGCAAGATCATTAATTCCTTGTAGATCATTGAACTCTGTGTTGGACCTTATACCAATAATATAGATCTCTGATTGATTCTCAAGAGCAAGGACTTCCACCTTTAAAAAATCATTTGGATATAGCTGAGCAAGTTGAACTAACCTTCCTTTATCAAAAGCTGAAAAATGAGTCCATTGGACTCAAGAATGCAACACAAATAAGTAGCTTGGTGGATACTTCATTAAAAAGGTTATTGAGCTCTTGAAGTTGTAAATCTATAATAGAATAAAATACATCAATCTAATAATAATGCATATTTGTCATGTTTTCTGCAATATACCCATCATCCATGTTGATAACATTTATATCATGTTTTACACATAATAAGGAGACCTCATCTAACAAAGAACTCCATCCATCTTCTCACATAGACTGTAATTGATTTTTAGCTATTTTAATCAAATTCATTGCATTCACAATATCTTGATCTTTTCTCTGTAGTGCTAGTAATAAATTATCAGTGATTCCCAATATGTTCTTCATCAAAATAATACAAAATGCCATATAAAATGATTGTGATGAATCTAGTAAATGGCTTGTTTCACCTCTTTTTCCAGACTTTGGATTCTCTGTGATCACATCCAATACTTTAACACCCGAGGAAAACATTTTCACCAAGCTAATTTAGGTATTATAATGAGAACTCCAACATGTCTCGCTAGGTCGTCTGAGAGCACTTCCTTAATTTTCATAGTAACATGAATAATGACAAAGTGGTAGTATCAGTAACATGAATAATGCCCAGAATATGTTCAATCACTTGGCCATCATTGTTCACATACCGTACTACTACACCTATTTGCTCTTTAGTTGATACATCTCATGCCACATCAACAAAAATTGAAAAAAGAGAATCTTTAGGATCCTGAACAAGGATTTTAGTGGTCAACTTGAAATTTCTGAGACATTTATCCAATGTAACCCTCCTAATATCTTCATTGTGATCACAAAGAAATTTTAAATTTCCAAGAAGTTGCCTTGATTTTCTAATTCTTCAGATTCATCATGACCACGAAAAGCCAAGACTTGTCGTAAAAGAAATCGAATACAATCAATGGAGGCAGTTAAACGCTTATGGTAGTCACTTCGAACTTCATCATTTTGATTATTTATAATTGTTTGAATATGTTGTTGTTGATTCATCAAGACTTAACAATTATTCCAAGCATTATTGTGTTTACTAATAGGACCAATGATATACTCTCACAATTTTTTCTTTTTCTTTATTCCAATTAGTGAAGCCTTCGGTAACAAAAGCATCTGAGCTTCTGACATACAATTTTCAAACTTTATCCCTTAAATTAGGATCATTTTTCAAAATAGGTTTTCGCAATCCAAGATCCAAAGGAAGATTATCTAAATCAAACTCTATATGAATCCGCTTTGAGGCATGAGATTCATGATCCACTGTATTGTCTTCCTTTTCTTTTTCTTGAGGCATGTTTAATTCTATTGTTGTTGTTGTGGAATTTCTTCTCCATAAAATCTCTACAGAAAAATTAAAAATCAAGATTAATAATTATTGTATTAACATACCTCTACATAAAGTTCCAACAATTTAAATATAACACCATAAATCAACTAATCAAGAGTAGATGAAAAACATCAAATATATAATTTCAAATAAGAGGATTTAAAGATTTAATAAAAATTATAACAAAAACTTAAATTTTGATAACAAAATTTAAAACATACTCTTAAATCTTAATTCCCCTTCTAAAACTTAGTTGACAGTTGAGATCGTGGCAAATGACAACCTAACATAAATCCAACACAAAATTAAAAAAAAAAAATAGAAGTGTGTAAAAGAAACAAATCATAAGAACCCTAGTTGATGCGGGAAATACTAATTAACTAATTATAAATCTAATTGGAGAATTGGAGATGAAAATGAGAAAAATGGGCACCAAATCCTGGAGCTTGTTAATGATCACAACGGTGAATAATCAGAATTTGGAGTTGATTAAACAAAAGAGAGAGATGACCTATTGTAGGGTTGCGGCGTGAAGATGAGGGGAGGCCTTGAGAGAGATTCTTCTTTGTTATTTTAATAAACTATTATAAAAATAAAAATTAAGAACTAAAATTAAGGGGTCAATTGTATAATAGGTTGAGGGGCAATTAGTGTATTAAATAAATGAAATACCTTTTAAAAAAAATTAAATTAAAATTAGAAGAATTTTTATAAAAAAAAATAAAAGATATGAACTAAAGATTGATGGGTCAATTATAAAATAGATGGGGGCAATTAGCAAATTAAGTAAATAAAATACTTTTAAAAAAAATATAAATTAAAATCAGGGATTTTATAAAATATAAATAATAAAAACTAAAGAGAAAGGGGGTCAATTATCAAAATGATAGGGGCTAATTAGCATATATTAACTAAATCAAATAGTTTATAACATTGAAAGGATAAGAGGGCAATTGCCCCCCTTATCTCAAACGTGGCTCCACCACTGCATGGAAGTAAAAAGAGTTGATGACATTTTTCTGTGAAAAAACTCTCTTAAAACTGATTATGAGGTCTCTTGATACTCATGGGAGTGAAAAAGGAATTGATGAAATTTTTTTTTATGAAAAGCTCTTTTGAAAAGTCTCTATAAGGTCTCTTGACACTCATGGAGTAAAAAGAGTTGATTTAAATTTTTTATGAAGTAAACTCTCTTCAAGATCATTATGAGGTCTCTTGACACTCATGGGAGTAAAAAGAGTTGATGAGATTTTTTTATGAAAAACCCTCTTGAACTCACTTTGAGGTCTCTTGACACTTATAGATTGGAAAAAGAGTTGATGAAATTTTTTATGAAAAAACTTTCTTGAAGCTCACTATAAAGTCTCTTGACACTCATAGATTGGAAAAAGAGTTGATGAAATTTTTTATGAAAAATTCTTTTGAAGCTTAGTATAAGGTCTCTTGATATTCATAGGATAAAAGAAAAGTTGATGAAAATTTTCTTGAAGCTTATTGTGAGCTACACCCCATGGTTGACATTCACAGGGGTGATGAAAACTTTATTGTTTTAAACCTACTGTGAGTTCTAATACTTGACACTCATAGAGGTGATGGTAACTAGTTGAAGATTTCTCTTCAAACCCACTCCGAGGTCCAATCTTTGACACTTACAAGGGTGATGAAAACCTTCGATCATTTTCTTCAAACCTACTATGAGCTCTAGTACTAGACATTCACAGGGGTAAATTAGAAAAGTCTCTTAATGACTTAGTCAAAGGAAATCAAGTTTATGGTTACAGTCTGAGATCCATTCCAAAAGCAAGGAGGTCAAAACAATCAAATTAGTGATCCAATCATGAGGGAAGTCATAATGTGATAAAATGACGATCAAGGGTCAAAAGCATGGAAGAGTCAAGGCCTAAAAGTTTCATATAAACGATAAATGTAATTTAAAGTCTCAAGACGCAAAGAATTCAAAGATCGAAGAAGTTCCAGGGTCGGAGGCCTAAAGATTTCAAAAGCATAAAATTCCAAAGTCTTCAGCAATAGAAAAAAATAAAGATAATCAAATATGTGACTTACAAATGTAGAGTGATTATAACTTGAAATCTATGTGATATGTTAATGTGCAGACACACAAAACAAATAAATAAATAAATAAATAAAATAAGGCCACAACCACCGAGAGAAAAAGGCCTTTCCAACGTATATTTAGCAAAGGAGTCAAGACCATCAGTCAAATCATGAGAATATTAAACAATTGAAAAGCAGGATTAAGAAAAAAAGATATAGTTTTCCTAGTACTTTTTCCCCTCGCTCATGCTCATGTACTCGTATACTTTTTGAAATCAATAAAAATTAATTTTATGTTTGTCCAATCATTTTTTATTCACACTTGTTTCTTAATCAAAGGTTCCTATGATAGAGTCTGGGGTAATTAACATTAGCGGTTTACCTCTAATGGAAGTCATGGATCTGCAATCATTTGAAATATTAAAATAACTAAAATTTGATTTGTAACCTATTTATTTTTGGTTGGTCGATCTAATTAAAGGCGGTATAATAGTAAAGTACCCACACAATATAAATAAAAATGGTTTAATTACCCTTTTGGTCCCTCAAAAAAGTACAATATTTCCTTTTTGGTCCTCTTATTTTTTTTTCGAGAACTTTGTGTTCCTCTACTTTTTAGATTTGGAAAATTAAATCCTCTAGGTGATGGTTGTTGAACTCACCGTTACATGGTTGCAGACACAACATAATATTAATTAAAATATTAACTACAAAAAGGAAAAAGCGAATAAAAAACATGGAAGGTTCTTTCCTGATTCTAATCCAATGATCAAGATCCGAATCCCAAGCCTAAAAAATCCTTAATCTGTGAAATCCCTAACCCATCAGATTTTTCCTTTTCTTGTCTCCGGACATCTTCCCCCTCTCGAAGTTGGTGAAGCGCTACAGCCAAGACTCCACTACCATTAGGTTCTCTTGCCACCAAGGGGAGATTTTTTCAACAGTTGTACAATCTTCGTATAGTTGAACCTCCTGCTGCTAGAGTTGCTGCTATTGGTAAGGTATTTTTCTCTTCTGTTCTCTTTCTTTCGAGGAATTATGTTTTATATCTGTGGGAAATATATTTCAGCGTTATGTTTATCTCTTTCATATTCTTCACTTTTAAATTTAATTTCACTAAAGTAATGATGTATGCAATGATAGAGGCTTGTTTGGGGAAGGGGGTGGGGGTTATGCTTAGGATGTTTGTAATCCACTACCTTTTCCATTCTAATTATGTAGACTGACATACTTTGGTAGGTATTTTATTCTCTTCCACAGCTTTCATGAATTGTCCTTCTAAAACTAAGTCCTTGATTACTGAATTGGTTTAGTTCATACATGGCATGAATCCATGATGCACAGAGTCGAAATCTTGGGCTGCAATCTACAAAGATGTGGATCACCAATATGATTTTGTATACAGAATATTCCAATATGTAGAGATTAGCACATGTTCCACAAGGATAAGTACATACATGCCCTTTTAAAGAATGATTAATTAGGTTAACCAGCTAAATAGACTTAGGGAGGACAAGAACTTAACCTCTTGGTAGAAATAGATATTCTAACATTGGCATTATGTTTTTCTACTAATTTGGCATTCCCATGTAAATGAATCTACTATTTTCACAAGACAAAATATAACTAAAAGAAAACATAAATACATACATTTGTTACTTATCTCAATTAGGATAAATTTAATAATTATAATCAACTTGCTGATATATTCTTAGTTTAAAGACCATCCTAGTTTGAACATGATCAAAATCTGGCAAACCAACATCTCTCTCATATATAGCTCAATTATCCCATTCCTCACAATATACCTGCAAATCAAACATCATTAATTAAACAAAACACCTCTTTCTTAGTCCTTTATATACGTTAAATCCATGGAACCTTATGTTACTCCAGAAGGACACCTGCACATTGTACTTACTTGAATCAAGAATTGCATGAAAAGATAAAAGAACTTAAAAAAAAAAAGATCAAATGAATCAAGAATTGCATAAAAAGAAGTAAAGACTATCTGAAATTTAATTACCCTCAGTTTGTTTTTCCAGAATGTTATTTAGTGAATTGCCTTACTTTAGCATTAGTTGTTGGATTTCACACATGGATGTCAGTGATGGACCACATCTAATGAATGGATGGACCACATGAATTCTAGTGATGGATCTCATCTTGTTCTTTTTTTCTTTGACTTGCTCAACTTGAATTTTTTTTTAATTGTTTTTGTCTGCCAATACCTACCTTGGACTCTTATCATTAGTTATTATATGCCTACTATGTTATACATGAATTTGTTGCCTTCCTTAAATTAAGCCCTTGCATAGCATCACAAATTATATGTCATTTCACTCAAATGGAGTAATTATTTTGCATTTCCTTCATGTATAGGTTAGCATGGCTAGTCAACATGAATGCATTATTAAGTATCATCATGGAGGGGCATTAGTGATGGAAGGAAAAATTGAATATGTTGATACGTTAGAGGTTGAATTTGTTGCTGATCCAAACAAGGTATGTTACTGGCATTTATTATCATATATTAAGGAGATAAGATATGATATTGCAAATTCTATGAGCATATTTTCCAAGAATGATGGGGGGACATTGAAAGAGATTTCTAATAATGAAGGCGGTATAAGTTTAGTTTATCATTTAAGGAAAAACAGGAGAGTAGATGATGAAGAAAAGATGCTACATATCCCACTTACTAATGATTATTCAAATGTTGATGAAGAAAGAGAGGAGGCTAGGATAAAGGTGAGCAAGTATGTGCAATTAAAGAAGACAATGCAAAATGAAGGTGGTAATGAGGATACTGGAGGAGGAAAGCTCACTGATTATGTAGATTGTCCTGTTTAACAGACTGTGGATCTTCTAGAGCTTAAAGATGAGGATATTGGTGGGTATAAGAGTGAGTATATAGAGTCATCAGACCATTGGAGTTTTTCTGATACTAGTGGTGGGAGTAATGCAGACGACGCAAAGACACAAGCTAAGTAGGAAAAATTATGACCCTACTATGCCTTTAGATGAATACTACCTAGATCTTAGACTCCCATATTTGAAAATGTTTAAGAATGCACTTGTTGAATTTTCGACCAAGCAAGGTTTGGGTTTAGGTATGTAAGGAATAATGCAGTGAGGGTTAGAGCCAAATGTTCGGCAAAAAGGTGCACTTGGTTAATTCTTTGCTCATGGTCTAGTGCAAAGAGGTTATTTATACCCAAGCACTATGTGGCATAATATTCCTGCCTTCTTTGGGCAACAAGGAATAGGAGAATGACAACAAATATGGTTATGGAAAATTTTGGAGACACAATGGTTGCTATGCCTATATTAAAGCCCAAACACTTGAAGGCCCTTGCTAAGAAAAATTTAGGCCTGTTCATTTCAAATAATGTCTACAAAAATGCCAAGTGTTTGGTTCTGAAGAAAATTGAGCAACAATTTATTAAAGATTTCAAGGTTCTAAATAATTATACTTTGGAATTGAAGTATACCAACCCCGAAAGTAATGTGATTGTTTTATCTGAAAGACAAATCCCAAAGACATAACTAGTTTTCTAAAGAATGTATGTCTACCTCACAGGAATCAGGAAAGGTTTTATTGGTGGCTGTAGGAGGCTCATTGGACTTGATGGCTGCTTCTTGAAAGAGTTAATGAAAGGCTAGCTAATGGTAGCGGTCAGAAGGGATGGGGACAATCATATGTTCCCGATAGCTTGGGAAATTGTGGAGAAAGAAACAACTCAAAGTTGGATATGGTTTCTTTAGCATTTATAATCAAATCTTGGCATTGGCAATGGCCTTGGTTGGTTAACTGTTAGTGATATGCAGAAAGTAAGTAATAAATTTCACTGTTACTCCTTTGATTTATTGTGTTTTCTAATTTTCATATTGTCTTTCTTGTAGTGCCTTATCCATGTAGTAAATAATCTCATGCCACTAATTGAGCATAGGATGTGTGCGCACCATGTTTATGTAAGATGGGGAAAACGACACCTAGGTAAGGAGCTTCAGATTCAATTTTGGAAAATAGCCAGGGCTACCAATCCACCTAAGGTACAGAAGCAATTGCAAAGTACAAAGGAGATGAAAAAAAGGAGAGCAAGTTGTGGAGGATCTACTTGAGAGATAGCCTATTAATAAGTGGAGTGCAATATTCTTTAATTATTTTGTGGAATGTGATATTATCTATAACAATATGTGTGAGACATTTAATAGAGTGATCTTGGAAGCTAGAAGCAAACCAGTGACAACCATGTTAGAAAAAATAAAAAGATATGTGATGCAAAGAATAGTTATCAAAATAAACTTTAGTGACAAATGGAAGGTTAATGTTGGGCCTAACAGACTTGCTAAACTTGAAAAAGAGATAAACCAAAGTGTAAAGTGGGAGGTTGACTAGAATGGGGCTACAGAACATGAAGTGTCCCGGGATGATGTGCTGTGCTAGTGAGGAAGAGCTATGTTGTGAGGTTGGCAAATAATACTTGCTCTTGTGGAAAGTGGGAGAAGAGTGGCATCTCCTACCAGCGTGCACTATACCGATCGCATCCCATGGAGCAGATCCATTTACATATATTTCTAAATGGTTCAGTAAGGAGCCATACATGAGGGCAAAACAATTCACAATCAATCCAATAAAAGGCCAGAGATTTTGGCCTATAATTGCACAACATCCCATGTTGTCTCCTATTACCAAGAGGATGCCCAAGCGACCTGCACACAAAAAGGAAGAGAGAACCCTTAGAAGGCAAAAAAGGCAACACAAAGCTTTCAAGGGAAGGGAGTCTTCTCAAGTGTGGAATCTGTCAGGGCCATAATAGGGAAAGTTGTCTAAAAAAATCTAATAGAGTAAGTTTCTTAGTTCTCTTGTGGTATTTATTTTTGTTCCCTTATGAATTTAATAGCCATAAGCATAACTATTGTGCCATTACAGAACACAACTGAAAATGTTGCCTCAAGTAACCAACAAAAAGATACGAAGGAGTGAAGAGAAAGGGTAATGAGAAGACACAAGCTACATCACAAAATTAAGGAAGAAGGCTTACTACCATTTATAGGCCAATGAGAATTTTACAAATAAGCAACATTTACTATGTTTTTACCCCTAATGCTGAATTAGAACTTAGAGTTTCATGAATTCATCATTAGGTCTGTGAGTTACAAAAGAATGAAACATGTTTCTTTACTGTGTAGGGGGCACACATTGGGGATGTTGTAGTTTGAAGAGAAGTGGCACATAGTCCCTCATTACCCAATGAAGTTTCTAATCTCCCAACACAACAAAACATAATCATTGATGCATTTGAAAGAAATCCATAACTTGAGGCAGAAAAGCATTTAGCTAGCGTGACTTTTGTTATTGGAGTTTATTATTATTATTATTTTTATTATTATGTCTCCAGTTTGGAAAAGTATAGCTCTAGTAAAATGAATGTGAGAATTGGTGACATGCAAGATTCTATCTTTTTTTGTAAATTGCATGTCAAATTTTGGCTCTTAGATTATATCCTTTGCCATATTTTAGATTATCAATAAAACCAAGATAATTTGCATCAAATGTTTCTTCTTTTACGTGATAATATAAATGTTAGAGACTTGAATAATTTTTTAAATGAATGTTTGTTTGTTTACAAGAACAAGTGGTATCACTTGCCATATTTCAGATTGTATTAATTGTGAGTGAATTTCAAAAATTTGAATCAATTGGTAAATGATATATGTTTGCACTTTTATAAATTAAGTTTGCAATTGAGATGTTAGCATAGAACTTGTTCCTAATTAAAAGGAATGTATGAATGATTGTGTGCGTTCAAGCATTGGTGCTATTTTTTGTTTTTGTTCAACTGTAAACAAAAACTAGTTATTGAAAGTACAGTATGGCCATTTAGATGGTATGGCTTCTTTTGGTGCTTGTAGTTTGAGTGCTGCAAATTAAGAAAATTGTGTTTTAGAAAGTGTTTGTAATTCTGTATTTGGTGATGTGTGTATTGTTTTTTTTTATGTATGTGGTTGACAGCTTGAGTTTGGCAAAAATATGTTCGGTTTGGGTGTAAGGATTCGGCTGGGCATCGCCCAGTTCAAACACAGATCACATTTGACCACCTGCATTCAATCATAATACTGCAGGAATATATTGGAATGAAGGTTACTAAATGAGCTAGAAGTTCACCTGGCAGTAATTTTCAATCACTATTCAAAACTAGAATAAAAAGGAAAGAAATTTAAACATGTGATTGATAGAAATCACATTTGCTACCTGCCTACTTCACTTCCATAAGGCTGCAATTAAATGCCATCTGCACAAGTAAAACTTGAAGGTTAAGTAATACATAAATAATACATAATGCATCTCATTTTTCAAGATGCAACTCATGCAAGTCTCTACATTTAATAACTAAGCCATAGAGGTCATGCGAATGCAGTGTACACTGTGCACACAAAGGAATATTAATACTAGGTAGAAATAATCAATTTCAACCTCAAATAGTATTCGTATCTTTTTACTTGTTTTAAAAAATCAAGCAATATTTTGCAGAAAACCTTTTATGCTGTTATATATATGAAAAAACATACAAATAAAATACTTGAAAACAGAAAAGAAAACAACAATTTGCATAAAAAAACAGTAACATCAAAATATACTCGCAAGTAAATATGCAGGAACTAAATTACCAAGCTTTAACCATATTTATTATTTTTTCAGTTTAAAGATGGATAACAGTGAATGTCAAGCAAAATAAAACAAAATCACAGTGAAGGTGATGCAATTAAATGGTTAAGTCTAAAAGGTTCATAAGCTCCAGCCAAAAGCATGAGTGTTACCAAGGCATGGTTACATGTGTAACGAGGCACAAGTCCATTGTCCATAGCCTTCAACATATAGACAAAGAACACACCTTTATATTCATCTTACCCATAGCTCAATTGCCACATTTATATCAGAAATTATCAGAAATTCAACCTGAAGTCAAAAATAATCCACAAGACATTATTTACGCAACAGCAGAGTAGATAACCAGGGTTAAATTACATTATGTGATAACTGAAAGACAGAAAAACATAATTTTACATAATATTGTGACGAATTATCAAAAAAGTTAGTATTGTTCTTGTGCCGAAAATATCAAAAATACTGGCATACAAGTTGCAAGGGGATTTACAAGGAAAGCCTAGATATGTTGGAAGGTTTCAGATTTGCAACAAAGGGGAAAAGAAAGATTAGGAGGAAGCTTGGAGCTCAAAGAGGGAGAGAAGAGAAGAAAAGAGGTTATCACTTACTGAAGAAGGCAGCACTTGGAGCTCTAAGAGCAACACTGGCTAATGCTTGGAGGGAGACCTGTAACCCTACTAAAGGAATCCTTATTTCTCAAACCCAAATGTCAAGTTCTCAAGTGAGTGTAGCTAAAATTGCAGCAGCTTGAATAATGCTGACGTTAAGAGCAAGTCTGAAGGTAAAGTTGGGAAAATTTGCAACTTGAGGTGCAGATACATGAGAACTGGGTTGTATTTCCACTATGAATAATGCCTAGGGAATCATGGTAAATATTTCATCCTAAATGTATACAAACAAAGATTACCTCTGAGTTCTTGCATCATAAAAAGCATGATTGTGGGAACAACCACCATTGAACCATGCTACATATATAAACAGAAAGATGTACACAGTTTTAGGTAAATTAAAAGTGCATGATAGGAAAACTATCACACTACATAACAGAAGAATAACGAACATTGATTGCAGGAAAACATAAAAGGTAGCCTTTTTATTAATATATCAAGTTTTGTCACAAAACTTTATAAGATACAAAAAGCATTCCAAATAATCACGGGTTACAGATGTTTTGGATTTCCATTCATGTATATGGAAGAAAGAAGAATCAAACCATTGTTTTCTAAAGTGGTTAATTGGCAGCCTCATCAACTTTAACATGTTCCAGACCTGCAGTCTCTCCATTTGATTCCAAGAATCGGAAATCAGGATAGTTTCGGTGGTTTAAGGAGTGAAGCCATAAAGCTACAGCTCCTTCTTTGAGTTCCATAGATGCAATGTGTGGGAATATATGTTTTATTTTGAATTCTTCTGCCTGCTCTGCGTAAGCCTCCATAGACATGTCCTCATGTGAATCCTTCCATTTCTGGTTATATGAGGTAAATAGGCATTCGTCCAAGTATAGCCCTACCTCTGGTGCGGTTGGCACATTAATTCTCACAACCCTAAACAAAACACCATACAAAAGTACAAAACATTCATGGTAAATTACAAAACTTCTAGAATACAAAAAATGACACTAAACTCAAATGTAATTTGGTAACAGTTCTTTTTTGTGATAATAACCAACCATCTAAGGCCTAAATTGCTAGTTTATCTCTGAAGCAGGGTAAGATGAAATCACAGAATAAAAACTGGCATTATTCAAAACCGCACTCGGAGAATTTAGCATGATTTTCTTCAAGAAAGAAAAAAAAAACAGAGAAAGATGCATACTTTCTTAGAGCAACCTCCATTAAAGACTCTGGTGCACAATTCCTCATGATGGCAACTGCAAGGCCAATCATCTTCCTAATTTGGTGCAGCATAAAACTCTGGCCAACGACCTCGCACCGGACGAAATCCACACCTTCAATATTAACCACATGGTCAGCTTCGAATGAAATAATGAACCTCTGAGCAGAGGGGTCCTCGGCCTTAGTTCGGGTAGTGAAGTTATGGAAGTTGTGAGTCCCAACGTACTGCTTGAGTATAGCATTGAACCTCTCCTTCTCCTTTTCCCCATAGCTGAACTCACTGGTCCTAGCAGCCATTTCCATTTCCTCCTCTTTCCCATCAATAGTTTTCACTTGGGGCGCTGATTCTTCAACAACATCAACACCTTCCCCATTTCCAAAATCCAAACTTGCATTCTGATCTGAAAGCTTAGACTGGCGACCCATCAATCCGGCAACCTTGCGGCCCCTCTCAGAGCACTCCAAGCAACGAAGAAGCTCATTCCCTGTCCCCAAACTCGCCATCACGCTCTCCCGATCAGGATGCGCATTCGGATCCAAAGCAAACACTGGAAGGAGATACACATACCTCCTCCGATCACAAAACTTCTTAGCATTAAACGACGCCGTAGCACGCTTGAACCCAAAGATCCGTATCTGAGGATCGAGATGGGAGTTGAGGCGGTCGATGAAGCCTGGCGGGTCGATGTAGAAGCGGCCAGAGACGACCTGGCCGGCAGCGCTGACGCCTTTGTCAGTGCGAGCCGCGCGGGCCCAGTCATAGCGGCGGGGTTGAGCGCGATCATTGTCGGGGACGGCGCCGGAAAGGAAGAGGGCTTCTTCAAGGTCACCCTCGATGGTTCGGGCGCCGGGGTTTTTCTGCATGCCTTGATAGCCAGCGCCGCAGTAGGCCAAGAAGATGGCGATCTTGCGGCGTTTGTAGCGACGGCGGGGTGGTTCGGAGGCTATTGCATCGGCTGCGGTGGGGGATGTGGGCTCGCCGGCGTCGTCATCGTCGTCGGAGGACATCTTGGGTTTCTTGGGATGGGGAGGGGAGGCCATGGTCGCCATTTGTAGTGTTCCCAGTTGCAGCAAGGAAAGAAGGGGTTAGGGTTTTGCAGAGTTCTCAAGGAAGATAGACAAAATGTGGATTTCAGCCAGGCCCATTTCTTATTGGATTGGGAGACGAATGAAATAGGAGTGAGATGAGAGGAATGTAGAGTAGGAGTGAGAATGAAGAATATGTTTGATTAGTAAGATTTGGAAAGTGTAATTTATTTGGAATGGAAAAAATAAGGAAAGTAAGTATGTGTTTGGATGACGGTAATGAAAAAGGTGTTTGGTTGGAGGGATAATTCATTAGAATGGGAAAAGAAAAAAAAATAGAGTTGGGATAAAATTACATTTTTTATCTTTTATATAAAGAAATAATAGTTATTTTTAATAATTATCTAACTTCTCTGGTTGTTATTTATTTATTTATTTATTGGATCAGATAAGAAATTTAATTCACTAATTCTTATATCTCAATTGAGTTTTTGTTTTGTTCTAAATTTTCTTATATTTTTTATTTAATTATAATATTTTAATTTTATATTTTTATAATAAAATTACAATCATTTATTGTTTTATTTTCTTAATAAATTAAATTTTTAGAAAATATATACATAACACATTAACAGATTTTATTTTTAAATGTTAATTTTTGTTGGTATGTTTATGATATATATATATATATATATATATATATATTGTAATTCTATTTATTGATTATAAATTATAAATTAATATTAATAAATATACACGGTTTTGTGGTTTCTAATGAGAAAATAATAATAAATTATTAAATATTGTAAAAAAAAAAATTAAACATTGTGACCCGATTGACCCGGTCCGGTCAACCGGTTCCCGGTTGAACCGCCCGGGTCACCGAGTTAACACCGGGGTTTTTAATACCCGGTTCAATGGGGTATACCCGGTTCCTGGTTTTTCCGGTTGAACAAATACATGACTGGTACCCGGTTTTCCGGTTAAATAATTTACTCATTATTTCAATCATCTCTACAAGTTAAGTTTAAAATAATGTCAAGATTATTCTTGTTATTACACTATAAAATCATATTCCTTTGCCATAAAAACGGCTTTCAGTTAATAATTTGAAGAAATTACATTATATTGATTTGAAGTAATGATTTTTCCATAGTAAAAAAAAAGCCAATTAAAATTAGGAAAAACTTTCCCTTGATAAAGATTCTGTGAAACGTAACCACTTCCCAACCTATCAAACACACCCCTAATTTATTTATATTATAAAATAATTATAAAATTAATTATTATAAAAAATAATTAGAAACAAATTTAATATCTATTTTTAATTTAGGAAGGGATTAAAAAAATACGTTTCTAATTTATTTATTTATGAATTTATATTTATAAAAAAATTAGTAAATATTAATATTAAAATTTATCTGTATTTATAAAAAAATTATATATATATATAGTAGAATACCCTATTTGGTCCCTGTAATATATGCAATCTCACCCTTTAGTCCCTCTATTATAATTTGGCCTAAAAAAATCCCTCTATTATTTAAATTGGCCCAATGTAGTCCCTCACCCCAAACTCCGTCTCATTTTTCCATCCATCCCTGCTGACGTGGCTGTTTTATCATTAAAAAATTATTAAAAAATAGTTTGTTTAATCTAATCATAAGTTTTAAAGAAAACGGGTCCGATCCTTATAGGATTCAAACCATATATGATAACAAAGTCTGGCATTCCCCCTCTCCAGACTGACATACCCTACCAGCGCCACCTTCTTCTCCGGCAAGCTACCCCAACAACCGCCGGCCGTCCATCGTTAGTCACTGTCGGTTCTCTACTCCATCAACCACCATCCACGTGCTGCTGGACAACATCTCAGTTTCGCCTCTACTCCATCTTTGCAACTCAACCATTACAGTGTTGTTGCAGATCCTCCGCCATGTCCATTCAGAGCATTGGAGTGCAAACTCGATCTGGCAACATCTGGCCCCATAAGTAATTGATCAAGCTCAGTTCATCTGATTCGAAGTCATCAACGAGATTTGTGAACATCCATTGTAGTTTGGTTTTTATCCATGGATGTTTTGATTGAGCTCAAACATCCAATTAGTTTACAATATGTTATAGACATTTTGATCAATAAAATTGAAAGTTTATGTAAAAAGAATTCAATTAAACATCAAAATTCAATTTTAGTTATGGCATATAATCTGCAGCATGATCTGCTACAAAATCACACTAAATTCTAGTAATTTTAAGCTGCCACAAAATCACACTATAATCTGCAGCATGATCTTAATGAAGCAACAAAATCACACTAAATATAATCAATAAATTTGAAACTTTATGTAAACAGAATTCAATTAGACATCAAAATTCAATTTTAATTATGACATAATCTGCATAACTGTTTGTATTCTGGTAACACCTGCAAAATTCAGATACAAACTGTCTGCAGCAGGACATGTGCAGCATGAACCCAAAAACATGTAGCATCAGTTACAACAAATTTGCATAACTGTTTGCATTCTGGTAACACCTGCAAAATTCTGTATTACATAACTATTTGCATACAACAAATTTTTTCTTCAAGTTCACTTAGGAACATTTAGCATTACATAACTGTTTGCATTCTGGTAGCATCTGCTACAACAGATATCAAAATTAGCAGCAATTCTGTTATGGATACTTAATAAACCCAAAAACATGTAGCATCAGATACAACAAATATCAAAATTACATCAAGTTCACAATTATTTTAGTTAAGCTTTCTCTTTTGTTGAAGCAGATGTTCTGCTCTGCTGTGTTAACAATTCTGGGATCTCTATTGATGTACTAGTTTGTTGGTTTCCTCCTCCAACCTGATTTTGCCCCTACCATAGACCTCCAATTCCTTCTATCCTGGCCATTACAAACACCAATTATATTAATAACCCAGAAAAGATAAAATAAAAAAAAATGACAATCTCAAGATGATTAAGAAGATTACCATTAATTCAGCTGCAGTAACAAATGAAGAGAAATTTGTTGGTTCCCTTCCAATAATCAGTCCACCACTGTATCCACCCTACATTATATGAAAATTTTATTTTAGCCTTCTGAAACATCAGTTCATGATATGTAATTGAAAGATGATATTCATTCCTTACTCTTAAGATTGTTGTTGAAGCAAGACTTGCAGCATGTGTTTTTTTAGGCCTTTTGGTTGTGCCTCTTTTTTCTGTAGGTTGTCCTGTTGTACCTGCCACTAGGTTTACCCTGTTTTAACATACAAGGTTAGAACATGGCAAGCAAATTAAATTGGAGTAAAGAAAAAATATTCCAGAACTGCTTACCAATGTGTTACATCTCTTTGGACATGTAGTCTTGTTATGGCCTTCAACATGACAATAACCACATTTAAATACCCTGCCTTTCCTAGACACAATTGACTTGCCTTTGCTTTTACCCTCAAGAGGCTCTCTTCTCCTTTTCTTAACTGGTCGACCGGGCATTCTTTTTACCAATGGAGGTTGGACTGGTCCTTCTTCACTTATAGGCCAATAATCTTTGCCCTTCAATGGATTAACAACAAATCCATATGCCTTTAGGTAAGTCTCTTTTCTAAACCAGTGAGACACATAATTAATAGGATCTACCCCTTGGAAAGCAATAGTTGCTAGTGCATGTTGGCAGGGGATGCCTGTTTTACCCCATTTACCACAAGAACAAGTATTCTCTGCTAACATGACAACATAAGCCTCCCTTTCATGCACCATCAGATTGTCCCAGAACACCTCATGTCTTTCATCCCCATTCCACTCCACCTGCCACTTGCCACTTTTTTTTCCTTTCATTTTCAATCTTACCTAGAATATTAGGCCCTAATTCTCCACCCCACTTGTTAGCATAGTTTCTTTTGACTACTATTCTTGTCATGACATATTGTCTTATATCTTCAAGCATAGAAATAATTGGTTTGATCCTAGCATCCAATATTACTGCATTAAAGGTTTCAGACATGTTGTTGTCAATAACCTCACATTTAACTGAATCATTAAAGTAAGCCATGCACCAACCTTGAATAGGCCATTTCTCAAGTAATTCCTTCATAGCACTTTCTCCTCCTTTCATCTTACTCAATTGGTCTAAATTTTTCTTCACCTCAGCCTGGCTTGTAGACCTTGCAATTTTCTAGAATTGAAGCTGAAACTCCTTGCCTTGAAATTTTTTCCCCATCTTGCATAGATGTGTCTTGCACACATCCTATGCTCAATAAATGGAAGAAGATTATTCACTGCATTTATTAGGCCCTTGCAATGAAGAAATCAAACAAATTAAAATGTATCAGTCATCAAATAAATTAAGCTATGCTAGTGTGTGTTTTATACTTTCTGCATATCACTAATGATAGACCATCCCAAGCCTTCTCCCATACTTAGATCTGTCTTCAAGTTATCAATAAACCAGGACCAGGATTCACTTGTTTCCTTTTGTACAACTGCCCAAGCTATTGGGAATATTTGGTTGTTGCTATCCTTCCCCACAGCCACTAGTAATTGACCCTTGAGTAAGCCTTTAAGGAAACATCCATCCAAACCAATAATATGCCTACAGCCACTTAAGAAACCTTCCCTGGCAGCCTTCAGACATATGTACATCTTTTGAAACACAAACACCTCATTTGGAATAACCCTTTCAACAACTACAACCACACTACTCCCGGGATTTGTAAACTTTAACTCAAGAGCATAATTATTTATCACCTTGAAATCTTCTCTGAATTGTGCCTCAATTTTTTTCAACACTATACTCTTGGCATTCCTGCAAACCTTGTGTGTGACAAACACACTTAACTGTGCCCTCACCATTGCTCTAAGTTGCTTGGCCCTAACACAAAGCAAAGAACTTATAACTTCCCCAAATTTTTTGGCAATTAACCTAGTTGTCACCCTTCTGTTTTTTGTAGTCCCAAGTAAGCATGTATGATCTGAGACATAATGCTTGATCACAAACATCTTCCTCCCGCTACTCCAAGAGCACAAGATTAACCATTTGCAGTCTTTTGCTTTACACTTTGCCCTGACCCTCATTGAGTCATTTTTAATGAACTTAAATTCAAACCCTTTCTTTGTTGAGAATTCTACAAGTTCATTCTTGAATGATTTCAGATCTTCAAACCCAAGATCTAGGTTGAAATCAACCAAAGGGACATTATGGTTATATATGTGCTTATTTGACTTGTGGCGCCTTGCATCGTCTGCATCAGAACCATCACTGGTATCCTCATAACTGCGAGGATCATCTGATTCAAAGTAGTCACTCTCATGTCCTCCTACTTTTCCCCTCTGACTTCCAATGTTTGCATTTTCTGTATGTCCCTCAACTATAAGTTCACCATCAGATCTGTTAGAATCATCTTCATCGGCACTGTCAGCATCATCTTCACCAGAATTCCTTCCTATTTCATTCCTCTGTTGAAAATATTTTTTAATTTTATCCCTTGCATTTTCTGTTTCATCATTTGCATCTGAATAATAGTCAACAAATGGTACATCTACCAGCCTTTCTTCATCATCTCCATCTGAGTTACTCTCATTGTCACTACCATTTTCCATCCACATTGCCTTTGTCACTATCCTGTTCCACATCTACTTCCACAACATTTTGCTGGCTCACATCAAGCTCTGCAATTGAAACACGATCATCCAATAACCCTGATGGCAATTTCTTCTCTTGCATAACACTTGATGACTCCACATATATATCTATTGTACAAAATTTTCTTAATTGATTAGCCAAGCCGATCACACCTCCATCATCGCAAATTAATTTTAATGATCCATCATTCTCTTTGTAATACAAATCCCATGCCTTGTTGATGTCATATCCTAAATCCTTAATATCACCTAATAAGTCCCAATGACACAATTTATCAGGGTCAACTGAGAACTCATCCATTTGTCCATTGAGGTACCTAACTTCCCCTGGTTTTAGCAATGATCCTCCATGGTGATATTTAATAGTGTATTCCCCACGATTGGCCATTGAGGTACCTAAATTAGTTGCTTCCACTAACATAACACTAATAAAGTCAATTTCAAACTTAAACATCAAAAGCATAATGCTCAATACTGGGTTGAAAACAGAAATATTAGTTCCATGCTCATAACATTAGTGAAATCAAAATCAAATTTAAAAACCACATATGTAATGTTAAATAAATGGGTCAAGCAAGTGAAAATAGACATAATAATCTACTAATTGAAATTAAATTCAGGAAAATCGTCCAAAATAATTAAATTCAAACCTAGTGAAATGCCCTACTTACTGGGGTCAAAGGAGAATTGGAAGTCTGTACTCCAATTGGTCTGAGCAGTGATGGATCTTCAAATGGAGAGGAGACGTGGCGATGGTTCTTCAAACCTAATGGAGATGGGATGGTTGGGGCACAGAGCCGAGGGGGAAGTGACACTAGCGGAGGCACGATGTCTTGCTGGTTGGAGACAAGATCGATAGTAGAGTAGATGTAGATGCCGATGTAGACGGCCGGCGATTGGTGGGTTAGGGTGCCGGAGAAGACGGTGGATGGTGGGGTAGGTCAGGCTGGTGGGATATGTCAGTCAGTCTGGGCCTGACTTTGTTATCATATCGGGTTTGGATCCTATAAGGATCGGACCCGTTTTCTTTAAAACTTATGATTAGATTAAACAAACTATTTTTTAATAATATTTTAATGATAAACCAGCCACGTCAGCATGGATGGATGGAAAATGAGACGGAGTTTGGGGTGAGGGACTACATTGGGCCAATTTAAATAATAGAGAAATCTTTTTAGGCCAAATTATAATAGAGGGATTAAAAGGTGAGATTGCATAAATTACAGGGACCAAATAGGATATTCTTTCTCTCTCTCTCTCTCTCTATATATATATATATATATATATATATATCAAAATATTTGTTGATTAGCTTTTCCCCTTCCTGCCCACCATTCCAGCCCTTGTCCTGCACTGTCTACCGGAGAAGCGCAGTTGTGGTTGTTTCGCATCACCGGCCAATGCTCCCTCCCCAGACCAACTGCCGTCATTGTAGACTTGTGGGTAACAAGTGAAGCCCTCATCTTCTTCTCCCTTAACGATTAGATCTCAGATCTCTTTGTTGCCTTTTGGTTCTTCGGCAATGGTAAAGATCTCTTCCCCTTTCCTTCTTCTCCTCTTTTTATCTTCTTTTGGTATATATATGTGTGTATGTGAAGGATTTGAAGTATTTCTTGTTCTTAATGTGTTCAGTGGTTGTTGTTGCTTGTTGATGAGAAGGGGTTATAAGTGATCAGTGACAAAGGAAAAGATAAAGGAGATAGACAATGCAACGGCGAGGCAAGTGACGTCGGGGAGGGTTGTTGTTTTAGAAGACTAGAAGGCAGACAGAGGAACTTGTGTGTGCCTTTTAATGGGGATGGAAAGTAGTGATGTTGGGGTTGTTTTTTTGTCAATGGAATCTAAGGACAAAATTTTCCATTCACATTCCATCAAGAAAGCGAAAATTACAGATGCCAAAAATTCTTGGATTCCTAAAATCTTCAACCGTTAATTCAAAAGTGCGACAGGAAGACATATTATGAAAGTCAAGAAAACTTAAAAGCAAACAAAATAAAAATATATAAATATATAAAATGGGTGTATACATGGACGGGCCTTGTTTCTTGCTTCTCCCTTTGGGCATCTCTTTCTTTTCAGTAGGAATAACCCTATCATTCATTCCCACCTTACGTTCATACTTTTGTTCTTTGATGGTGATCAAGAAGAGCTGGAGCATTCTTCACGTCCTCCACTTTCACCTTTCGTCTCTATAAATTGCCCTCCTTGTTGAAGAATTACAAGTGGTTACCTTCACAGCTGTTGCTGCTTCGGTGAACCAAGGTTGGCACCCTTCTCTTCCTTTTTCTTGTTTTCTTTAAGCTAATCTCTTGGTTGAATTTGTATTTGTTAACCTATAAGCATCAATTAAATTTTTTTTTTCATGGATGATTTTTTTTAGTTGAATTACCTTGATTGAATCAAAAGAGGAGGACTCACTAAAATAATGAGTACACTATTCCTATATAGTTGATATTTTATTTACCTCTCAAATTAAAATTATAGGATTCGAATCCGTGTTTTGTCTATATTTCTCAAAAAGAAACAAAAAAAAAAAATAAAATAAAATGACCAGCAGTCTAACAAAACTGAATTTGGATTCTTTTTCATAAGAGATGTGAACAAGCCATATATTTGAACCCTCCACATTTGATTTGAGAGGGGAATAAAATGTCAACTCTTTAGTGTGGATTTTGATTTGAATGTAATTTAGTTGTTGTTGTTGCTTCTCTAGAGAACAAAATTCCTTGGTTTGCACTTTTCTTACTTTGGTATATATTTATTTTGATTATAATGTAGCAATAGAGTTATTATTTTTCTCTTGGTTGCATTTGTATTAGTTAACTATAAGCATCATTGAAAGTAGTTATGCTTAAGTAACTTTTGATTTTTGATTGTCTTTCATAGATGATATTAATGTTATTCATTCAAGTAATGATCTCACATGAATGAATATTGTAAATTTGGGTATGAATGCATAATGATTGCTTATTAATTAGCATTCACTAAATTGAAACTTCTTGTTATTGGGGTATCACAAGTTGTTATTGCTTCTCCACAGAATCAAATCTCTGACTTTCTCTTCACATTTTTTTTTTTAAATGTAACAGTTAAGCTATTATTATCTCTTGGCTGCATTTGTATTAGTTAACTTTAAGCAAGAGTACATTTTAATTTTAATTTTTAATATTTTTTGATAGTTTATGTTAAAGTTATAAGTACAATGGCCTCACATAAATGAATTTAGTAATGTAAACTTACTGTATGGTCCTTGAACATTTGCATAACGACTAAAAGGTTTCTATACCATTTGCAATGATTGAAAGGTCCCTATTTTATCTATTTGTAAAAGCATCAAATGAACTTTTTAATTTCTGTAACATTGAAATTGGCCTTATTCCGTCTTTTCTCTCGTTCTTCTTTATCATCTTCTTCTTCATTTTATTCTTTTATATAAACATTCATCTTCTTGCTGTTTTTTTCCTTCTTCTTTGACATATTATTCTTTTATTGTAAACATCCAATCAATTTTTTAATTCTTGGATATGTTCTTCTTTTATTGTTCTCTTTTTTTTTTCGTGTGTTTAAGCATGTTTTTCCTCTTTTTCTTTTATCTTATATTTGTTCTAGAACTATATTAACAATGATCATTCCTTTTATATGAGTTAAGATAGCAAAGATGAAGAAGGAAAAGAAATGGGAGTAAGTCTAACAAGCTAGTGGGTCTATTAAGGATGAATTAGACTGAATAGCTAGTAATTCTAATTGACCCTTTGTGAGATCACTAACTAGTTAGAGACTCTAACTAATTAGGTAATGAATAAATTTGAATTGGCCGTAAGAGATGGCTAACTTGTAAAAAATGAATTTCCCTCAGAGATGGCTGATCAGCTAAGGAATGAATATGAACTAACCCCTAACAAATTCCTAACCTGGTAAGCAATGGATATGAATAGCTAAAGAAGAAGTATGAATAGCTATCAAACTTTAAGAGATCGCTGATTAGTACTTTAATTGACCAGGTAAGGAATGAACATGAAGAGCGAAGGAAGAAGTATGGGTTAATGGGTCTAACAAGAATCGATTGTTGCCTCTGATTGAATAGATGAATTTAAACAACTAGTGTAGAAGACAAGATGCACTTTTTATATTAAAGGAAGCTTCATTAATTGCTTTTGTAGTCCTCTAAAAAAAGCATGGGAGATAGGGTTATTTTTTTGAGCATTAATTATCTATTATCCTCTTTTGGAACCCTCTAAAAATGAGAAGACTTGAGCTCACTTGCAAGTTTGCAGGTGACCTTAAGTCAAATGAAATTATATAAGTCTTTTAAGAGTCTAAGACTATATTTTAGCAGATTGGCCCCCTTGCTACACAAATGGATTCTTTAATGTAGTTGTTGTTGTTTCTTTATAGAACCAAATTCATTGGTTTGCATCTTCTCTTTCTTTCTCTTCTATTTTGTACCAGTTAACCATAAGCATCATTCATGATAATTATGCTAGAGTAATTTTTATTTTATTTTTATTATTTTCATTGAGATGTTGAAGTTATTAGAGTAACCAAGAGCCTCACATAAGTGAATTTAGCAAATTTAGATTTCAAAGTATAACTCTGGCTCTTTGTTTCTATCAAGTTAAACTTTTAATTAAGTGGATTTTATATGCAAAGTTCTTAGTTGTCCTCCGTCTTTTTCATCATTAACTGAAATTATTTTTGCATTTGTTTTTGCAGATTTGATATATGGGTGGCTTTAACAGTGTACGAATCAGTTCCTTATTTTATCTATTTTCTTTTATTACAAGTGTTTTACTTTCTTTTGGTTGTTTGTAGAAATCACAACATTTGATAACCTAAAGAAGGAGAAAAAAGAAAAAAATAAATTGATCCCTTGTAGCTTAGGCATTAGAGTGCTATTTTTTAAATTGAAGGATTAAGTGGCTTAATTGATTAAAAAATTATGATTTCACTGATTATTTGTTAGTCTAAATTTTCACTTTTACCGGATTGGATTGTAAAGACCGTGGAAACTATGGAGAATGTGGAGACCATGCAAGCCACGCAGACTATGCAGACTATGCAGACTGTGCAACCCAAGAAAGAGGTGTCCTATGAAACAGAGCCTTTCACTGGTAAGGATGCTTTTGAATTATATCTTTAAACTACGGAAATGTTTGTTATATTCAGAAATTTCTTACTAACCCAAGAAAGAGGTGTCCTATGAAACAGAGCCTTTCACTGGTAAGGATGCTTTTGAATTATATCTTTAAACTATGGAAATGTTTGTTATTTTCAGAAATTTCTTACTAGACGAGGTAAATATTTACAAGCAAATACCTTTGAATGTTTAAACATTTAATTGTACCTAATAATATTGTTTGTCACAGTTTTCTGGTATTTCTAGTGACATGATTCCCTACTAATAATCTAAGTAAAAGATTTAATACTTGGTTGTTATTCTTAGAAGTTCTTCATTTCTATTTGTGAAATGTTAATTTTATACCACAACTTGCACGTATACTTTATGTTATTGGAACGCTCAAATGCCAAATAAAGGGGGGCAAGGATTCTACAAAAGGAATGTAAAATGTTAGTCATCGATCGGCTTAAGGTTGAACAACTATTAGGTTAAATAATAAGATCATGGCTAATTATAAAACTGAACATTTAAACTAAGTACTAGTTTAAAGAGCAAACTAAACAATTTTGAATGTAACCTATGAACTAAGTTAATAAATATTTAATGACTTAAATATTTTGTATATAGTTTAAGTTCATATTCCTAAGCCAAAATGCAAAATAAAGAGCACATTAACAATGCTTTATAGTTCTCACTTGAGCTTGAACTCTTTTCCTCTTTTCTTTGATATTCGAGACATACGCAATCCACTTTTATGCAAAGTGGCCAGCTTAGTTTTACTATTTGTATGTTAAAATGTCAGGTCTTGAATTTACAACTTGTTTGATCTTCTTGATATTCAATGTGTAAGTTTAGGAAGATTTTTATAGAAAATCTTTCGAAACACTAGACAAGGTTGTGTGGATTGTGTAGAATAATATGTGGCATGACATTGTGTAATACAATGACATGGTTTTTTCCGGAAAATTAGGGCACTGTTGATAGGGAGATACGCCAAATAATTTTATATATTTTTTAATATGCGTATGTTTTTAACAAAAATTTGACACAACTTGTAAACAACAGACCAATTAAGAGTCTAAAATCCTAAAAATCAAGTCACTATCTGTTGCAAGTATTTTTATTTATTAATTTCACAATATTAAGAAGTGATCTACTACTTAATGTATATTATCAATCAAGAAAATCAAAGTCCAAATAATGCTAGGATATTCAATATATTTTTATTCAATAATTCTTATGGAGGAAGTGAAGCCGCCAAAGGCAAGGGGAATTGAATGTAGAGGGAGCAGACAAGGTGGGAATTGGGTTTCGGGCCCCGGGTGGAGGAGAGGGTTTGAGAGATTCGGATCAGATTAGATTTTTTATATTTTTAAAAGATATTTTAATTAAAAAAAGTGCCACATCAACTGGATTGGATGGAAAACCCAACGCCGTCAACAGGTTGACTTACATTTTCCAATTGAAATAATATATATAGGGATATTTTACGTATAAATTCTTGTAAGGGGCTGAAGAGGTAATCTAACCTAATTAAAGGGGCCAATAGAGGATTACCTGTTTCTTTTAGATCGAAAACCTTTTCATATTTACATAATACCCCTTACATATTTTCAAAATTATGAGTTAGTTCCAAAACTATATTAGGTTGCTAGGACATGCGTATCCATGCATGTCAAAGCATGCCCAAAATTAAAAGAAAAATATTTAAAAAAAAATAAAAGAATGCTCTGACATATATTTGACACATTACAAAGAGTGTTGGAGAGGTGACGATATTCAACAGATGTCTGGCACTGGTGCATAAGCCTTAGAGGAGTGTCAGTGTTTCATAGATAGAATCTGCTTGTAGGCAAGGTAGCCCGTCAATTATGAAACACAATCTTACATTAGAAATTTAGAATTTAAATTCAATTATGGCCCCCTTTTTTTTTTTTTTACAAAATGAGCATGAAGCTAAGAAAATAAAAAACAGAACAAAACAACTTTAAAAGCTCAGATTTTGCGCAGCAAAAAGGCCTTCGAGCCGATGTGGGCGATCCATCCCGTGAAAGAAGAGAGATAAATGAGGGTTCAATCTTCTAAATTTTGCAAGAGCATCAACGATTGTATTATCTTCACGGGGTATGGTTTCCATAGAAATTTTGGGGCACAAATTTAGAGTAGACTTCAAGTTCTGATACTCCATGTTGACATGCCAAGCGATGCAGGCATTGTAGTGCTTCACCAATTGAGCAATCCCCGGGCAGTCACAGAAGAGCCGAGACAGAGACCAACCATTCGGGAGACAAGTCTGAAGAGCAAGGTTCACGGCTGCCAGTTTCTTTTCTGTTGTTTCAGCTAACCATAAAATACTACAAAGTTTGGAGTTAAACTGGAAATATAGCTAGATTGATTATATCGTTATGAGAAAGTGGTTGACCTCACATTTAACATTTGATTCTTATCATATAATTGTTCCTTTTAGAGCTTTATACTGTAGACATGTAAGTGCTAATACATTTTGTCAAGCTAGGTTTTTGTAATTTTTTTTATCAGCAAGGCCATCTATAATTGATTGATATTTTGTTGATAATGCTATTTTCACTCTAGTTTTGGCTTTTGTTGAAATTCTTATTAAATAAGACTCCCATAAAGCATCAATAAATATTATTTTAATTGTTTTTTTTTCTCTTTTTTATAGGCAATGTGATACAAAATGGAAGAGAAATACTTTTACAGGTAAGTTCCTACAGCTAATTTTTATTTTACATTTTTAAGCATTACTATGTCAAGTGGGCTCTTGTTGACTGTAGCAAATCATTGATATGATAAATGCCTTGCTATTTATGAAATAGTTCTTGTGTCCAGAGTCCCTTAGAATTTTTTTTTATTGCCTTTCAAAAGTTTAATGATCTTTATATATAGACTTGTTAATGAAAGTTTCTTTACCCATATATAAAAAGCTTTTCCCTTATGTGCATTGTATTATAAAGTTACAGGGTAGGAGTAAATAATATTTTATTGGTATTAGGCTACTTTTTCATTTGATGGAGAATTCTTTTTAAAAGTTTAACCTTAATTTATGGAAAATGGAAAGCTGCTATAAGATCAATTTTCTTGAGTGTTGAAAAATTACATACAATTGATTTCTCAGTTATCACTATATTGCATGCCATTAGAATTTTATTCCAACTTGGGAGATTTCATAAGTTAGATAAATAGATATTCTTCAAATTCATTTGTTAGTTTGGAAAAGATGCGACCATGACTGTAAGTTCATTATGAAATTAGATCTA
The DNA here is from genome assembly GCF_009730915.1 of Dioscorea cayenensis subsp. rotundata. NCBI lineage: Eukaryota > Viridiplantae > Streptophyta > Magnoliopsida > Dioscoreales > Dioscoreaceae > Dioscorea > Dioscorea cayenensis. Next base: position 13,268,455 of record NC_052484.1, read on the forward strand.
CATTTTTGTCACATTTTCTTCTAAAAGACTTTGAAGCTTGAACTAAAAATTGCTACTTCATTGAGCAGTATTGTAGTGATATATATTGCCAAACTATATAAATGTTAAATCTGGTTGTTTTCTTGCAAGAATCCCCAAATCCTTTCAGAGGTTGTTGATAGAATCCAAACATGACAAAGTATGATTTCTACCCAACTAGATTATCATGTGCAACTAGCTATTCCATGATGATTAAAAAAGTATTTACTAATGAGTTCATTTCTCTTTTATTCTAATTCAGCATTCAACCAAGTAACCTACTCAATTGAAATGTATTGATCAACATCACTATAGCATATGGATGTGTATATTATACCTTGGTTTCTTGTAGGCTTTCAATTGGGAATCTCATAAATATGATTGGTGGAGAAATCTCGAAAATAAAGTACCAGATATAGCTAAATCTGGATTTACATCAGTTTGGCTTCCACCCCCATCTCATTCTATTGCTCCAGAAGGTCAGCAAAGCTGTTGCAGTTTATATATTTTGTTTTATTTATTTTGTTTTAGTGGCATAAGAAAGTTCATTTTTTTCTATAAACTTCAACTTATATTGGCTTTTTCTTCAAATGTTTGTGTAGGCTATCTGCCACAAAACCTCTATTCTCTTAACTCTGCTTATGGTTCAGAGCACCAATTAAAATCTTTACTTCAAAAACTACGTTCATACAAAGTAAGAGCAATGGCTGATATAGTTATCAACCATCGAGTTGGGACTCATCAAGGACATGGAGGAATGTATAATCGCTTCGATGGGATGCCATTACCATGGGACGAACATGCTGTCACATCGTGTTCGGGGGGATTAGTATGATTAATCCTTATAAATGCTTTTATTTGAATTGACATTTTAGCATATAATGATGCATTACTTGACATGTTCCAGTGTCTTGAAAATTTTCATAGCATGTGCACTTAGTTCTATAGCTATGTTATGAAATGATGCATTAGTAAACATGTTTTAGTATGTTGAATTTTTTCATAGCATGCTGTTCATAATTCTACAGCTATGCTTGTGATTTAATCCATATTTCTCTTATTAGATACAGTCTTACATATGTCACCACATTTTTATCAATGAATAATTTTATTAAAAGTTTTCTCATCAAACTGTATCTAGTTTTACATTCGGTAAAATAGTAGTTTATTAGGACCTCATAAAGACATAATTGTCGCAATAGGCGAGCATTAAAACATTTGACTCCTATGCAAGAGGTCGAGGGTTCATTCCTTTTTGATACATGGTTGAGGTGTACTGGGTGTGTGTGCGGTGACTTATTCACATTTTCAGAAAATAGAAAAAAAACTGATAAAGGCTTTTAGTTCTATAATTTTAAAGATTTCCTTCAGTTGCTTAAATAGATGCAACTGACAGAATATCATATAGCTGTTGCTATTGTGTGGAAAACTGAGTATGTTATTGGATAGGGATGGATGTGACGTAATTCTTGTAATATCTTGAAAGTTTCTCAATTTAAAATCTCACTCAAGCATGGAATTTTGAATTAAGGATAAACTATTATTGTTTTCTAGATATAAAAGTTAATGCTAATGGCAATTTCTGTTGCCTTCAGAGCACTTATTGATGCACATTGCACACACACACACACACACATATAACTTTATTTCAGTGCACAATGGATATTTTTTTGTGGGTTAAATAACTATTACATTTGCTAATTTAGATAGTTATTTAATTCTATGAGTGAGCATGCACTTAATGTATTGTGCTTTTCATTTGGTTCTGTTGATCCTTTTGTGTTGGTATCTGATAGAATACCTATGTAATCAATTTGTTAGATTTGATGATTAACTGTGCATCATATTGCAAGTATATGTGCTTATAAATTTCCATGCTTTTGTAGGGAAATAGAAGCACCGGTGACAACTTTAATGGAGTTCCCAATATAGATCATACACAAAATCATGTGAGGAAAGATATAATTGGATGGTTAACATGGCTAAGAAAATCCATTGGATTCCAGGATTTCCGATTTGATTTTGCAAAAGGGTAAGTAAAATGGCACTTAAAATTTTGTTCGAATTCTTCCTTCATGCCCTTTTGACGCCAACATTTTCTTTCCCTTAATACATAATGCGTAGATATGCGGCAAAGTATGTAAAAGAGTATGTTGAAGAGTCGAAGCCCCTTTTTTCAATAGGCGAATATTGGGACAGCTGCAGTTATAGCTCTGGCTTGGACCACAATCAAGGTACTAGTAGTTAAGTTTTTAATTAATGAGCCTAAATATGATAGTATGTTACTAAATTTTTGTATATTATTAGCTTTACCATAGCTTGTATTTTGGCATCTCAAGTATAATATATAATTAGTTATTCTCTAAAATGATATAACATTGGTATGTGCCTTGAGTATTTCCCATTGAATATAATAATTATTTTTTGGATTATAGTTTATTAACTTTTTAATAAATTGGAGGATACAAAATAGCCATTCTTCTTTGTAGTGCTTACCAAATGAATTTCTGATTTTCTCAACATATTTATTTGTTTGCAAATGCATTTTATGACAGAAAAGGGCATGTGTAAATACTACACACTACTACTTAAAAACTGACAACTTATTAAATCTTATATATAATGATAACTATCATTTAATGGATTTTTAAGTGCTTTGATATCATTTGTATATCATATATTGTTTGGGTGTAGATGCATTTTAATCTGGTGTGTTGAGAGTAAACAACATAGTTTCTTAGATGTCCTTATCGTTCAAAACAGATAATAGATTTACTTGAAACTTACCACATGGTGGAAATCTTTTCTCCAGAGTTTTATTCATCAGTTTTTACTGAAGACATACTATTATAGTTATCATTAAGTGGACTTTGAGAATGTATGCTTATATATTGACAATGAGCATTTCTATAGCTTGTTAAAATAGGTTGAGCAATATGCTTTTATGAAGGACATATTTACATAAAAAAGAAGCTTCATTAATGTCAAATCCGGTTACTTTATTCCAATCTCATATCTAATGAGAAAGATATGCCCAACACATGCTTTTGAGTTTGATGCTCTTAAATCAAGAAGCAAAGCACATGAGGGATTGTTTTTGGGTTTGATGTCATCGAATTTTAATCTTTAGTCAATAGATTGTGGTGTGATCATTTTTGTGTTCCTGTTTTTTTTTTTATCTTGGCAAAGTATGTGGAAACTGGTAGAAATTATGTTTTTTTCTTTCTTATCAAGTCAAGCTTCGAACTTGAAGTTATAAAGACCATGAAGGAGCTCTAGGACTTACTCATTTCTTTTTTCATTAAACATGTGTACTACATCTATTTTTGATCGTTCTCATGCTACATGTAAAGAGTTTTGTTCTTATAAGCTGTTTATATAGCATCCACTTTGCATTGCTAATTATAACTTTAGAACTTTATTATATTTAACTATGGTTTTTTACTTTATTTTTGACAATTATCCTTTTCCTTGCAACTCAATTATTGGAACTTGCTTCCTTAGGGCATTTCTTGCTTGGCTCCCATTAGAAATGCACACTTATTAAATTTTTCAGAATATTCTATTGAAGAAGTCATCCTCCATTAGTTTAGGGTTACAACTGTTATTTTATTTCCAATCTTATATCAAGAAAGTTCTCCCATAACAATCATGAACTTTTTGGGCTTATAGCATGTTTTAATAAGTTGCTATGTCATAGTCATTAAGTTAGTTTTCATTTTTCGGTCCTTGAAAAACCATAAGGGACCACAAAAGATGAATTTTATGCTAGGTATTTAAAGGTCTTTCAGAAAGCTTTGTAGATGCATAGGATCCAATAGGTTAACCTATTGATCAAGTTTAGGTTGTACTATTTAAAAAGATTTGCGCTTCTGTTGTAATTTAGAGTGAAAGACTTTTTTTTTTCCTTAGATTAGATCTGTTTCTTTTGTATCAATTTTGTGTTTGTTTGTTTTTGGATTGCATTTGCAAATGTAAATCGAAAAAAATTGTACAAAGACATATCCTGCATATTAAACCATATGTAAAGATGTGACATCATCATGCAATATGTTACGTGCTGATGCAAAATAACATGAGTGCCATCTTCACTTTCTTCTAATAAGTCTTGCCATTTTGAATTTATCTACTCATACATCTTCTTCCATAATTTTTCATCTAGCGATGATGCACAAAATTACACATTTCTTCAAATGCCCTTCCTGTCTCTTACATTTACAACACCTTCATTAGTTCATCTTATTTATTACCACTTTACGAAGATGCAAGTTGATATTCCATAACTTTGGTTACTAATAGGCCAAATAGTAATTTGCATCTAATCTCATGCATTTTTAAGAGTCTTTTATCACAACCAAGTTAGCAAATATATAAACTTCTTACCTACGTCATGCTTTATGGTTGATCAACCTACATTAATTAAATGATTCTTCATAATATATATATATATATTATGATAAAATTTTTTCTTGTGGACTTCGGAATCTATTTGTCTGCATAAATAGCTGTATATACTATATAATCTATAACTCAAAATTAAACAAGAATGACTTCAAAATCTTATAGTATTAAATTCATATTTTTATTTAAACAACCTTCTGGTAAAGATGTATAGCTTCCTTAATCACAGCAAAAGTATTGTACAAAGAGGATTGGGAGGAATATTAGTTATTTAGGTGACCTTATATTTTTATATTCCCTTGGGAAAATTACCGACTCTTTTGCGCACAGATAACCACAGGCAGAGGATTATCAACTGGATCGATGAGACAGGAGGTCTTTGTGCTGCTTTTGATTTCACAACCAAGGGTGTACTTCAGGTACCACATTGATGTGATCATCTTTGTCCATCCGAGACTAGTTTTTTCATGAGAGTTGAGAGGAGTTAATAATATTGCTTACCAAAGTTGTCATTAATGCAATGTTTTGCTCAATAGGAAGCAATTAAAGGTCAGTTATGGCGTTTGCGTGACTCTCAAGGGAAGCCATCTGGTGTGATGGGGTGGTGGCCTTCGAGAGCAGTTACCTTTATTGAGAATCATGACACCGGTTCGACACAGGTACTTTACTGAACTTGTAGCTTTTACCATCAGCTACAATTTGATTTTGGTTGGTATACTTTGTAATCACTAAAAATATGAATTTGATATTATTTATATTTGATCTTTGTTTTTCCTCTATGGTCACATTGCTTTCATATTTTCAGCGGCATTGGCCATTCCCTTCCAGCCATGTGATCCAGGTACCTTGAAATCTTTTCATTTTATAACTAGAAATGTTAAATTTTTCTAATATCATAATATGGCTATGTAAATAATATAATTTTCTTCATTAATCTAGAACTTACTATCTCAAATTTAGTGTTTCACCGATATATATATTTGTTTACTCTGTTTGGAACAATGTAGAAAACCTTGCGTTATTTATGTAAATGGATTAGCTTTGACATTAGTTGCTTCATAAGATGTGAAAATTTAAGTTGAATGCATCTTGAAGATGTAATAATCGGATTCTAGATAATATAGTAAATATATTTCTAACTTTCCTTTTGCTAAACTGATGAAGAATTTCACCTTTTGTTTTATTATTACTATTTCACATACTAACGATATTTCTAGAAACTTTAATTTTCGGTTATGATCTCATTCTACGCTAGGATTTCTTTTTATTGCTTCTTATAACCTTTGGTGTAATGCACAGGGATATGCATATATACTTACCCATCCAGGATTGCCCATGGTGTTCTATGATCATTTCTATGATTGTGGTCAGTCTATGCATGACCAAATTGTCAAATTGGTAGGCCAGTTTACACTCAAAGAAACTACATTTTCAAATGAAAACATGCATCTAATTGTGCACATTATTTATAGATGGAAATTCGAAAACGATCGGATATTCATAGCAGATCATCAATAAGAATTCTTGAAGCGAAATCGAACCTTTACGCTGCAATCATCGGGGAGAAACTATGCATGAAGATAGGGGATGGAGCATGGTGTCCAAATGGTGAGGAGTGGAAACTTGCGACTAGCGGGCACGGTTACGCCATCTGGAACAAGTAAAATTTCAATAATTTTGGCTTGTCGTCACTTGTTGAACAGGTAAGAATAAAGTAAATGCCTCCACTCGTAATGTATTATGTTTGTCTTGATTAATTTTTATGTAATATCAAATTATGATAATAATAAAGCCATGGCATGCCATGAGAAGAGATGTTTATATTGATTTCCTCATAGCAGTTAATTAGTCTGGATGAGAATGGTGCTCTTTGTGAATTGATGCAAGACAATGTCTTAAAATCAATGTTTTTAAAACCGGACCGGATAGCGAACCGGTTTCATATTTGGGTCACGGGTCAGTCGGTTCAACCGGATGACCCGTTTTGGTCGGACCGGATGACGTCATAAATAAATAATTATCTTAAATATTATATATATAGAATATATATATACATATAATAACAAACTTTATTAAATTTTTAATCATAATTATCTTAAATATTTATTTTAATATCATTATGATTTTATCAAAATGGTTGAAGATTCAAATAATTAATCTAGATAAAGCAACAAATACAATTCCCTAAACCTTTTATTTCTTAATTTATTAATCATAAATGGATGATGATAACTACATAAATTAAACAACTAATTAAATTACTAATTATGTGAGGATGAGACAAGGCATGAAAAATTCAAAAACAAAAACTAGAACTAAGTATGATTAATTTAATTCTCATATTTGATCATCATTACCATTAAAATAAAAAGTATAAAATAAAAATAAATCCTAAATGATCTATACTTCTTAAACAATTTACAAGTATTTTTCTCATACCTCTAAACTCCAAAGTTCCAAAAAAATCCAAATAATATTTTTCGACAAATCAAGACTCAAAGAGTATCATGAAATAAAGAAAAAAAAGAGCCAATTCATGCCCTAAGTCCTTTCTTAAAAATAAAAAAAAAACAAAACAAAACAAAGAAAAACAAAAACAAAAAAATAAAAATAAAAAAAATAAAAAAAATTGAAAACCGGGTTCCATTCGGTTTTGGTCCGACCGGCCGGTTCACCGGGTTTGGCCAGGTTTGACCGGTTTAAAATTCGGTCAACATTAATTCTAAAACCGGACCGGGCTATGGGCCGGTTCCCGGTTTTTCCGGTCCGACCGGCCGGTCCGGTCCGGTTTTCAAAACATGGCTTAAAACCATCCAACTTGTTTATAGCATCTTCTCTGATTCCTTTATAGAATTGAGGGCACCGAATTGGGTAGTGGAAAACTTAGGTGTACTTTATTGTGAAAACACTCAAGTGGATGTCTCGAAAAGACAGTGTATTTCATATTATAATGTAATTGTAAATCTTGTAATTGAAAATGCAGTGAAGTAACAAATCTAGTGTTTGGTTAGATGTATTTAGAATGTAGAATTATAAGTGTTTGGTTTGAAGGATTTGTAAATCTGGATTTATAAAAAATGCGTTTGGTTTGATGTATCTGAAGTATATGATCGCCATGGTGAGATTACCCCTCACATGTTTAACATCTCATTTTTTTAATATATATATATAAAATTAAAAATTTTAATATTAAAAAAATCATAATTCTATTATTAAATTAATTTGTAAACAAATTATTATATTTTGTAATTATATGAAATTCTAATTATTATTGTTATTGGAATTATTTCAATTAATTTTAACTATTAACACAAACCTAAAAACCAATTATTATTAATCTTAAAAAAAATAGGAGTACAAAATTTTTCATATATGCTTTTTAAACATTTGCATGGATATTTCATCCATTTGCAATTGTTATTGGTATAATTTGATCAAAATAATGAGTGATGCATTTGCAACTCATTCTCGTTTGAGTAAACTAGTACCATATCAAGCATGACAATCTATAATTTTTGAAACATCACTATGAAATGCAAAAATTTATTATATGCAAACAAGTACCTTAAGATAACAACATATGAAAGAAAATAAAAAAACACATTAATTTCAAACAACAACTCATATAAGTCCAAAAAATACATATAATTCTCCATGTAAACTCCATATAAAAACTCTTACAAACATACATATAAAAGTCTTCAAATACACATAAACGTCCAAAAGTACAAACATAAGTTCTAGAAGTCCACAAAGACAAAGATACATATAACCATTCATATGAGAAATTCCCACTAGAAAGAAGCCGTCCTGAGGAGGAATAAGATTCATCCACTTTCATGTTGACCTAATTCTGCAAGGAAAATAAATAAGCACATCTTAGGTTTCATGTTCAAGTAAATTTGCAATGAAAAATAAAAACATAATTTCTTACCATCTCCACAACTCAAGAATATCAGCCAAATGATTCCAAAAATTCCTCCAACCTATCCTTGTGCATTTCTTCAGCCATGCCAAAGAACATTCAAGCTCATGCATCATTCGTCATCAAATGCTCATATACCCTCCAAATTTGTCGTGTAGAATAACCATATTCTTTCAACTTCATACATTCTCCTGAAAATTCTTTTGTAAAATTAAGAGATTGGATGGATCTAACTGATCCAAATGCTTTGTTTATGGTGGTCGCCAACTCGTAAAGTGGCTCATTGTCAATGTATGCTTTGCGCTTGTTTTTCCCTTTCTTTCTTTGGGGACTAGTCACTGATGTATGTTCAGAAGTGCTAGCTTAGGTATTACCAAACGGGGAAACATCATGTGCATCTGCATCTCCGAATGACAAATCAACAAAATTGTCATCGGGGATCTTGGACCTGGTGTCGTTTCGAAGTCCATATTTGTGCCAATTTGGGTTCCATCATTTCGAATGGCATAATGACCACGTGCTTGATCATTGCCACATATAACTTCAATAGATTGTAATCCTCTATTAGCTTATTCAGATATGGTTCATCTTATATACGGACCTGCACAACACAATTTGTAAACATTACAATTTATTACCAAAAAACTATTTTTCACATAAAGGAAATACCTGAATATAGTCTCTATACTTAGCCTCGCCCATGATAATGACTTTAAGGTTGTTGTCCCAACTCACATCAGTTATGTCTTTCAATTTTTTAATCCTTACCCACCGTTTCCTTATTGTCCTCAGATGATTTCCCACATTGGCCTCTATGACTATCACCCCAAACATATCCTTCATTGCTCGAATTGCACCTTGGGTTGCTTGTGGTTTAAAGCCTCTGTCTACCTTTAGCCTTTGTTCAACTTGGCTGGCCATAAATCGTATGAAATAGCGACTCTCAGCCAGTGTCCATCTCTTGGTACATGATGCCCTTGATATAGATTTCTTAACTGATGAGGCGTGGTTTCATTCAGACGCATTGTATCCTTCCATTCTATTTGTTCATGTAAGTCAAATGTTATCATACAATAACATAACATAATACAAAAATAACGAATTCATGTAAGTCAAACATTATCATACAATAACATATCAAAATCAAAGTAACAAACACATTTAAGTAAAGCATAATCATGCAATAACATATCAAAATCAAATATACAAAAATAACGAATTCATGTAAGTCAAACATTATCATACAATAACATATCAAAATCAAAGTAACAAACACATTTAAGTAAAGCATAATCATGCAATAACATATCAAAATCAAACTAACAAACACATTTAAGTAAAGTGTTATCATACATTAACAAAACAAAAGCAAACTAATGAACATATTTCAAGACAATACTACATTAGTTCATAGACATTAACTTAGAAAGTATCTACTTGTTCACCCACATTTCAGCTGCAATTTGATCATGCTGAGCAGCCCACTCTTGTGCTTCTTTTTTTTGCTCCCTAGCAGTTCTTTGTGAAGTTTGTTGAAGTATCCAATCTTCCTCAGATGGAATGAATTCATCCTCACCACCACTAATGATGTAATTGTGTAAAACACCACATGCTAACACGAGCTCTGCTTGTGTCTTAGATGGGAAAAAGGCCTAGAAGATAAAATTTTAAAGCCCCCTTTTAAAAAACTAAAGGTACGCTCAACAGAGGTATGAGCAGATAAATGTCGCAAGTTAAAAAGCTTTTTGGCATTTTGAGGAGTCCTCGAGCCAAAGTCCCTCAAATGATACCTAACCCCTCTATAAGGGGGTATGAAACCTGGATGCGTAGTATATCCCGCATCAACGAGAAAATACTTTCCTAATAATAAAAAAAATTATAAGAACAAGATAAATGTTTAGAATTTAATTTATTTTGGGGCAATTTTTATTAAAAAAAGATGACTCTATGTACCTTCGGGGACCCTTAGTCCATTAGGTCGTTTGAGAGCATCGCGAAGCACTAAAGCATCGTGTGCTGAACCTTCCCAACTAGTTAGAACATAAGTGAAGCGCAAATCAAAATCTACAGCTGTAAGGACATTTTAGGTTGGGTAAGATTTTCTTCCTCTAAATGCTGTAACTTCAGATGCCAAGACGGAAGCATGAATATGTGTCCCATCCAAAGCCCCGATGCAATCCTAAGATCCAGTGCATTATGTTAGAATTAACCTTAAAAAATTTATTTGTGACATATAATATAAAGATACCTTAAAGTATGAGTATAATGTCCTTCTTGCTACCATGTATGGATGTGTTTGCATACTTGGTAGCCGTATGTAGTCATGTTATAGTTCACCAATTGCAAATAAGACATGGTGGAAGTATCTACTAACCGTCTCGCTTGACCTTAAAAAATTGTGGGCAATAACACGATTACGTTGATTATGTCCAATGGTGTGCAGAAACATAAGCAATTGCTTCTCCACAATCATGAGTACTGTATCACGCACATGACCTTTTGCACTTAGGATCGTGCAAAGGTTAAAAAATCTTGATTTGTCCATGCGAACCATGCTTATACTAGTGGCATCATTCCCATTTACCAACCAAGACAAATATGTTTTCCTTATTTGTAGTCTGTAACGGGACAGTTCTCTACATATTCGACGTCTTTTGTTGCGCACATGTAACATCACGGCATAGGCCACGGCCAAAATTGTTATCTATAATAGGTACAATTCATCAACACCATTGCGATGATCCATCTAAAATAATTATTTTGAACATAATAGTTAATATTACATAATTGAAAGATGATATATATATATATATATATATATATATATATATATATATATATATATATATATATATATATATATATATATATATATATATATATATATATATATATATATATATATATATATATATATATATATATATTCAGATGAATTGGTGGGGTTATAATTTCGGAGAACAACCATTATAAATCTATTTCTATTGAAATCTCTAGCTAGTAATGTCAAACTACTTAAAAGTGAAACCAATCGAAAGATTGACATGCATGCAAAGCAACTAGAAAATTATTGAATCTTGCCAACATGAGCGCTACCAAACAAGATTAAAGTACACTATCACAAAACCTTCTATCTAAGCAATCAGAACAATATAATTCGAGGTGGTGTGCATAATTGCAAGTGTTTTAGACAATCTATTCTTCTCATACCTGACAAATTTCATGTGAACATAAATAACATTAGTTTAGTGTGGATCATCATTGCGATAACAAATTATTCTATCAATTGCACGCCTAGTTAGTGGTTGAACAAAAATACAAACAAAGTATTCAAATATCTCTAATTGCTTGCTTTTTCAATGGTTGAAATTTCATGATTCAAATTTAGCCAATACATCAAAACTATGACACAAATGAAGGAGATTATGCTTGCAAGGACATGTGAACTTTTTTCTATTGATTCTTTTTTCTTCTTTTAAACATAAGTATTAATTAATATATTTGATCAGTGCAACTCATATTATGTTTTCTTACCCTCAATTCATGCTTTTGCTTACTTTTCAGCACATCTTTGTGTACATTCAGTGCTATTTTGGGTATATTTGTTAATGATGTAGGAATTAGGGAGCTCGAAGCAATTAGGAGTGAATCAGGATATCAAACGAGTGAATATTGGAGAAATTGCTAAGTGTTCAAACTCAGCATGAGCAGAGCACGGTCGTGCTCTGTCCCCCTCAATATCCCATCTGCATGACGACCGAGTGATAAAGCTTGCAGGGGGTGTCACCAGGACAAACACGGTCGGAGTATGCTCGTGCTCTTCCCCCTAAAAATCTTGGGTGAGAGGTATTTTCTGCTCAACAGTGAAAGCACGCACTGGATGCTCCTAGCACGCTCGCGCTCAAGCGGAGAACGATCCAAGCACGACCGTGCTTCCTCCCACTAGAGATTCTAGGTGAGCACTTAGCTGATTCATTCAAAACCCTACTACGGAAACACGGTCTAAGCACGACCGTGCTTAGCCCGTGTCGAGCTCGAAGTCAGCCCTTTTTAACTTCAATTTCTAGGGTTTGCTCTCATCTTTGTTCAGAGATTCTAATCTCCATCGGGAGTACCTTGAGGAGAGCGAATATCAGGCTTCATCACACCTTCTAAGGGGATCAAGGATGAGTTTGAGGTACAAGAGAAGTGGGGTTAGCATACAAAGCTCGACTAGGAAGATTTATCTTGGGAAGAAGGAGTCATGTCTTCTTTCTCTAGTTCTTCATCTGTGTTTCCTCGTTGTACCCATCCATGAGGGGCTAACCGTCCACGGTGCCCCAGGATGTGAACTTTGTTGTTTTGTATGCTTTGACTACTTGATTTTAATGTTTACGGAGTTCTTTTGGTTTCTTGTGTTATTCATGTGTTTGCATAACTTGATGTGTTTGATTTGCACAGTTGCTTAGGTAATCTAGTTATCTTAGCAAAACTTGGTGTAATTGAGAACCATAGATGCAACATTGCTCTTGAGCATACACTTGAACCATAGAATGTACCTGGTAGATTTTAGAATCAAGTCAGCATGCTATAACTCTTAGGAATCATCTCGGGGTATTGCTCTTTTGTTGTTGAAATCTCAATCCTTACCCCCCTGTCACTACCATCATTTCCCTTCTTTGTTGTTTTTGCTTTTAATTCAACCCCAATCCAATCTTAATTTAACTGAATATCAGAAGATAAATTAGTGCTTTTAAGTCCACTTCCTGTGGTTCAACAACCCTACCCCTCACAGGGTACCACTGTATTACTGGTGTATGACCCATGCACTTGTGGAGAACACATCAATATTCTCACATAAAATAAACTAGAAAGATTTATGCACTAGAATTAAATATGACTTATATACAACAAAAGAATTATAGGCATATAGAAACATATCTGAAGCTTAAATTTAAACATCAAAAACAAATTAAGAAAAAAAAATGACCACAAAAATAGAGAGAAATCAAAAAACATTTGAACAATCTAGTTTGATACCAAACCATTATTAATTGAGAAATAAAAAAAGTATCCAATGAGAATCCAAAGAGAAATAGTATCACACTAGCAACATTATTAGTTACCATGAATGTTGCATTTCTAGAACATTCATATATATATATATATATATATATATATATATATATATAACAAATGATGAAATCCAAAAAAAAATAAAAAACAAAAACAAAAAAACAAAAACAAAAACCAAACATAATAAGCAAAACATTTGACCAACCAAATAAAGAGAGCATTGGTGGTGGTGGTGGCGGCATCTTTCACCTTAGGTGATGGATTTCAAAAACAAAAAGTTAAAGGGAAAGAAAGAGAGCAATTATAGGTGGAGAAGATTTGATGCGCTTTGATCTCTCTCGACTGTAGTGAATGGGTACTGGACGTCTATCCAGAAAGAAACACCACCACCACCCAAATCAGCCCTTTTTCTATCCCCCAAACAAACAGACTCTAGAAGGACTCCACTTTAGGGAAATGCCTTCCCTCAAGAAAGGGTGGAGTGGGACTTTAGTGTGCTTTCTTGATTTTATCTTTTTGTGTATAGATCATTTCCTTTGTCATTGAAGTCCCTTATCCAGGTGGATCTAGCTATTTAAGGCAAGTAACAACAATTCTTTGCTTATTTTACTAATTTATTGTTTAGAAATGTTCATTCAATCCAAGTAAGTTTTTCTTGCAATCAAATTATTTTTTTTGTTGAAAGTGACAAGTACCCTTAGTCAAATGATAGACAGGTAAAGAAATACACTAGTTACGGTGATTTGCAGATCTTCTAGAGATAAATCCCCTCTGCCATGCAACCCTACAGGAGAGGGAGGATGTTCTTTACACAGACCTCTCACTGGGGATCTTGCGCATTTCGATCGAGACCTCTCAAACCCAATGCAAGGTGAGTATTGTTGGGTTTGCCCTAGTCATTTTCTTGCAATCAAGTGATTTTTTTTGTTACCTTTTTTATTATAAATTTTTAAAGTTTATAATTGTACACTTTTGTTATAAATTTTTTATGCAAGTTTTTATTTTATAACCTTATTATAAAATTTACTTGTAAATATAATTATGTACTATTTTTTAGTATACCCATGTTGGACTTCGATTTCAATAAAAATTTCAATTGATATTATTATTAGTAAAGCATTGTCTCTTTTTCTTTTTTCTTTTTAAAATTACTTGTGCTTAAATTTCTCTCTACATAATATATAAATTACTTTTTTTTTATCATACCATGGAATCAAGGAAAAGTAAATAATTTAAATGTAAAATTAACGTTGATGGAAATTGTTAACTTTTGTCTAATTTCACCAAAACATATTAATAAATCTATTTAAGTTTGCATGTGTTTCATTGGAAAAAGTATATGTATAATTGCATTAATCTAATATGAAATTTAAGATAAAATTTCATGCACAATAGCAATAATTTTTGTATAAATTTATTGAATAGCATGTTGAATAAGTAAATGCAAAAACAAAAAACAAAAAAAAACAACATAGTTAATTAATTATTACAAGTAAGACCTGTAATTCATATATTGACACAATAATTTTATCCATAATTAAAATTGATTTTGACAAAAATTAAATAGATTTTCAAATGAATAATTATTTATGCGACATGTTTTTCACTATTAAGGAGAATTGGTAATCTCATTCAATATGGCAATCATGATCGGAACCAAAGGGCTCATAGCCTAGCTGTATTAGGCTTTATTGCGGAAAACAAGAGTGAGAATTTAAAAAGTCTCGAGTTCAATACTCATTGGAAACAATAATAGTAATAGGTTGCCGATTGTGGGTGCTGGCTCGTAACCCAAACCTCTCATTTTCAATTGAGGGTACGTGGGTTGGATGATTAATTCACAAACTATGCGCACACCCTTAATGTATATAGAACTTGTCACTTTGATTAAAAAAAAAAAAACTGGATCCCCACTCATTCTAGACTACACTAAGCCTATATTATAGTCTAGTTTGAAATGTAACTTCCAACTTCGGTCTTCCACTGCAGCTGTCACTTTAGTTGATTTCTAGTAACAAAATAGCCCTTAGTCATGATAATTAACTCTTTGTATGGTCTGGACATTAAACTTTCTTATCTTGTTATTTGAATAAGCATTCTTTGCTTTTTCCTTTGGGAGAACAAGAATGAAAATATCGTTGTTAACCTTATTAACTATTGTATTAATATCAAGCTTTATTTTCCTTGTTACATAGACAAGCTTTCTTTTTCTTACACTCAGGAAGAACAAGGTTATTTTAAACCAATTTTTCGGAAACACAATTTCGGATGAACTTCATCTAGGAATTGATTCTTCTGATTATATACTATGAATGCAGAAGTTTTTATGGTTGGATTCAAGATGGCAAATGAAGATGCCTCCATTATAAGCATAGCGCCGATAAGCTTAGAATATTGAATCGCCCACAACATATTGCAGAAAATAAATTCAAAGAACTATTGAATTATTGGAATTTGACTAATGCAAAGGTATAACAATTCTTTATTTATTTTAATTGATTTTATAGTGTCAAACTACTATCTCCAAGTTATGCTAATACTAATGAAAATCTTTAGGTAGAAAATCTCTTGAATAAATTCCAATAATTGAAAAAGGCATATAAATATACACACGATAGGCAAAAAAAGTTTTACTAAGGAAAAATAATACAGTGAACTTAGTTCTGTGGTAACTACCACAAAACTAAGATGTGGCTCATTTATAATTGAAAACGGCATATAAATATACACACGATAGGAAAAAAAAGTTTTACTAAGGAAAAATAATACAGTGGACTTAGTTCTGTGGTAACTACCACAGAACTAAGACGTGGCTCATTTTTAGCTATGGGTTTATAAATTATGTTGTTTATTTATTATATAATATAAGGATAGGTTGGTAATTACATTAAAAGATTGCCGCCCTTTGTTTTAGAAGTCACTAAATTAAGGCAATCCAATGGGTGAGGATGAGCCACATCTTGGTTCTTTCGTAACTATCATGAAACCTTGTCCATGGAATCATTTCTCTCCACTAGGATAAGAAAACAAATGGTAAGAATATGTATATTTTGTTTTTTCTTATTTCAAATTAATATTCTAAGAATGTTTTGGTTAACTTAACCATACCTATTGATTAGTATTGTCTTAACATGTGGGTTATGGATTTGATTGCCTTAACACTAGCTGGAAGGTAAGAGTAACCTGTGATGCAGCACTTGGTTGGGATGTTGATTGTAAAGGAGTCTTATCCGCTCTTTGTTGTTGGGATCTAGAGGGAGAGGTGAGCAAGGAGGCGCTACTTTCAGCCATGCAAGTGGAGCAAGGACTAAAGAGGGGTGAACCAACTTGGCGGCCTTGTGGGAACTATATAAAACCAAATTTTTAAAGGAGAAGGAAGGATGGATCAAAGGAAGGTGGAAGCCATATTAAATTGATCGGTCCCCACCAAAGTTTCATAGTTGAGATCATTCTTTGGTTTGACAAACTATTTTTGAAAATTTTTCAAAAATTATTCAAAGAAGGTGGTGCCACTCACTGATCTTTTGAAGAAGGATCAGCCTTGGAACTTGGATGAGGAGCAAAATATTATCTTTGAAAAGCTGAAAACAACGATCTCATCTGATACCAGTTGTCACAACCCTTGCAAAGAGGCAGGTTCCTTTCCTATACTTAGAATTTTTTTTCTCCCTTCCGTTGGGCTATGATGGCACGACTTAGCCCACACTCCCTGCTAGCCTAGATTTCTCATGCGTGCTAGCCAGCCTGCGAGTATCTAACCACGTAAGCATCTACCTTAAAACCTACGTTGGCCAACTTTGGGTGCCACTAAACTAAGAATATTTTTGGCCTACCTCATCTCGGCCATGTCATGCACAGAAGACATATCATCCATAGAAATGGACACCAAAGGCCTTTCAGAAATGGGTAATGGCTGCAAAAGACATGCTTCCTTTGCTCTCTCAGTTTGTCCATTTTTCATCTTTGGCTTCTCGAAGGTACATGACATGTCTTCTGTGCTGGTGGTTGTCGATCAGTTCACTAAGTACGTGATCTTTATCATGCTCTGGCAACTTGCACCGCCGAGAAGACAACGGAATTGTTTTTGAGGTATGTGGTGAACTTCTTTGGAATTCCGGAAGACATTGTGAGTGACTAGGATGCTCAGTTCACAGGCAAATTTTACAGTGTTGTTCGAATTACCGGTATCAGTTTTAAAATTCTTTATGGCCAATCATTAGGAGACGAGCGACCAGACGGCCAAATATAATGCTAGTTGTTAGGGTACTATTCTACCACTAGACTACTATACCTTTATGATTAGTATCATTGATGAATTTAATTTTGTGATCTTTTGATAATAATTTCAATTATGCTATGTATTTTCTATTGGTATTATAGCTGCTATGTGTGTTGCTACATTTGATTCTTTTTGGATCATATATAATTCCTTTCTAATGAAAATTATGTTTTTTTTATAATGAAAACAACAAGACACAAATGAAAACAATGAGCTACCAACCAATTGTGCTCTTTTTATTGAAACTCAAAAAAGACAACCAAACAAGACTTACAATGATACTATCAACAATATTGCAAGGATTTCCTTTCATTTGTATGCTTTTAGAATATGATTTTTAGAATGTGATATTATATCTTACTTATGATCAATATAATATTAAAATAAATTTGTACTAAAATTCTTTTTATATTATAGTTTCAAATGCAAGTTGTTTAGTGTTGCACAACCACAAGCGCATGGCTTTGCCAAATAGTAATAAAGTATCGATCCCATGAGTACCAAGTATGATTACCAATCTATTGCAATAGTGAGTTATCTATATGGTTAAAAGAGTGGAAAGTAGAAACAACAACTAGCAGGAAATACAACACAATCAAGATTACAGGCATGTTGGGCTGTGGATCAGGATTCAGATTTAGATGAGCTTAGGGTTGGGAACTCACCACAAAGTGTAAATGAATGATATGTTGAATCTAGACTGGATTTGGGTAGATCTCTTGAAGGGCATTAATCCTAAGCTATTTATCACTCTCTTTCAAAAGATAACAAGTTGGTCTTTAAAAAGGCTATCTCCTACTTTCGTGGTAGATAAACCCCTTCAAAACCCTAATAAGAACAGTGATTAAGTGATAAACCCTAAAGAATTGCCTTTCAGTAGATTCACGATGATTTAAGAGGTTTCAAGGCCCAGGTTAGCCATTCAGTTAACCTAGATTTCTAAGATAAGCAAGCAATGCTTTCACAATCACAAGCTGTGTAACTTGAATCAGAAATCCACTTAAGAAATCTACCTTTAAACACAAAAGATCCATACAAAAAGTATCAACACATCAAACAAAAACTACTTTGGGCTAATCCCAAACCTAAAGGAAGGTTTTACACACACAGTCTCAATTACAAAGGAAAATAGGAAGAGTAAAAGTTTTGCAAGATGCAGCACAATAAGGCTGAGAGGACTCCCTATGACATCTACAAGGATTTGTTCTTCAATTTCCCAGCTTTTTCTCTCCTTCTCCAGCCTCTTTCAAAGTCCTCAAAACTTCCTTTCTTCTTTTTGAGCTGCCAGCCTCTTTCTCCCTATCTTTCTTAACCTAAAACCTTTTTTTTAATCCATTTTATAGCTAGAGATAGAAGCTGAGTCCCCAGATAGCTTAACAGACAATGTGTACTTTTCGCAGACCACAGACAAGTTGCGTATCTTCAGAAAGGCTGGTTCATAGTCTCCAGGGTTCCTCAGTCAATTCTAGCTTTCTACAATCAAAACAACTAAAAAGAGTAGTTTGTACAAAAAGAAGGGGAAATCATTATGAAGACTGGGAAAGATGCATGATTATTAGCTAAATGCATGATGATAACAATGCAATTTGTTATGTACAACAACTTCCCCACGCCTAAATTCTTGCTTGCCCTCAAGCAATGCTATATTTAAACATCATGACAAGGGAAGTTTATAGAAATCAAATCATGACACTGTTCAGCATAGGACACAAGCATAACCATAAAGAGAGTTCATAAAGGTCATGGAGTAATTCATCTTCTTTCATAGGATGGACTGCACATAAGCATTACAAAAGAAACTAATTCACCTCACATGCAAATGGTCCTCAAATTTAAGATAGGATATATAGATGCAATAAATCTTAGAGACTTCTTGGGACGCCCATACACAATCACTAGCTAAGTAGTTTATTGGAGGGATCAATAGGATTTCTTTAACACTTCATTTGCTTCTTTTTTTCTCTCTCTTTTTTTTTTTGATTCTTTGTCCGACTAACATAGGATGTGGTGGTCTATCTTTCTTTCTTTTTATTCGAAGGGTGCACATGCTGGTTAGTCACAAGAGCCACCCTTCTACTTATTACAATCCTACATAGATGCACTCATGTTTCGATAGCAAGTAGCCCATGAAAACAGAGGAGTGCTGCCAAAGACCTTCTTTTTTTTTTAACTCAAAACATTACCTATGTTATTTCCCTCTTATTTGAGAACTTAACCTGGCCAAGGAGAATGTTATGGGGTCACGAAATCTCATGAAGAGTTCATTAAAAATTTAAATACTAAATTAAAATGCAAGATCACAAACAATGAGATTAGCAAGGTTAAACTCATTCAAATACAGGATGTACAATCCATTCACTGTTAGATAAGAACAACTATCCCATGCCCTTTTTTTTGTCATGCTAAACAATTCATCATAATATTGTTGATGGCAAGAGTTTTTTTATTTATTTATTTTATGCAAGTTTTTGTTTGTATGCAAGATGGATATGCAAATGCAAGAGTGCATGGAAGGATGCATGAAGGGATGCAACTACTCTACTGCCAAACTAACTCCCCCAAGCTTACTGTTTACATTGTCCTCAATGTCAAGAATTTAAGAAAAAAGTAAGCAATTAGGGGAAAGAACTGACCGAATTATTGCGGAGGAGGGAAGTGGCCTTGCGCGATGAGCCACTCATAGATCGAATTGGTCTGATGTTGAAGTTGATTTAGAATAGGCCTCTGTGCTTGCTGTTCAGCAGAGATGGTGTCGAGGGCTGTCAGAATATGCGCGAGATTGTCTGTGGGGTATGGATCTTACCTCGGGTGTTGTGGATCATGTTCTGTAGGAGGATTTTCAGCATGTCTTGGTGCAGGAGGGTTCAGGCCAGGAAATCCCCAGTTTTTTAGGACGGTGGACAGTGGTCCGCTCAGGGTCGGTGAGAGGATAAGGTGACGTGTCCCCCTTGAGCATGAGGTAGTAGACATCAGCTTCTTTGACAATCATTTTCGTGGCCATACAGGCCTCCATATCCAGCCGAATGTTACCTGGAATTCTCTGAAATGGAGACAAATCATAGTAAAAGGCAAATGTAATTGGGTTTATGAGGCCGCCAAGGACAATGTCACCAGATGAAGCCTTGCCAACTTTGGCAAACTGGCGAGCTAAGTGTGCGCTTGTGTCTAGTGGAGTGTTATACAATATTGCCCAAAGAAACATAAGTTCAGATTACCTAACTATGGCTTCACAGTCACCGTGACCAAACAAGGTGAGAGCCATTATGCGATGAATGTACCAGAAACATGTGTTCCTAAGACTGGTGGCTTTAGCTGTGGAGGATTCATATTTGGGTTTGTTGGTGAGTGTGTGCCAAAAATCCGTGGCATCAAAGTGCTGAGGTGTTCAGCGGTCACCACCAGTTGGAAGACCGAAAAATTGATTAAACTGAGCTAGATTTAGCTTATAGTCTTAGTTAAGAAGAAGAAATGTAATCTCACCTTCTTCACTGCTTGGGCCATAAAGAACATGGACATTAATGGAGCTCAGAAATTCTAGGGTTAGACACTCATAGGTAGGAAACCTCATGTTGACGAATGCGGTCCATCCTAAGTTACCTACCATCCAGTAGACATCATCTAGAATACTTGAGGTGCGCAAGAGATTGTCATCTATATAACTGGTTGGAATGATTCTTCGTTTGGAGAAAACCTGGTAAGATGATGTTGTGTGAAGATGCTTCAAGTAACTGTTCAATCGAGGGGTGGCTCGCCGGAGTAGGTCATGGAGGCTGGTCCTGGGAGCTAGGTGCAACAGCTGTGCATTTGGTTCTCCTAGTCTGCATGTTGAAGGCGCTGCCAGTGGAACTCAGGGTAGGTTGGTGAGAAGTTTGATGGGAGAGGATGAAGATGATGGAGGTGCTCAGATTGATGGTTTGGCCTATAAAAGAATGGTGGGAGTCAGAATTAGTGAGTAATAAAAAAGAAAAGAGAGGGAATGGGGAGGTGAATAGTTGAAGTGATGGGAAGTTATAAGGGTGTCTCGGTTGTAGGAAAAGGTAATGAGAAATAAAGGAAAGGACAAGAATATTATGGGGAAAGGCATAGGAAGCACCTAGGTCAGTCTTGGGGTGAGAGAAAAAGTAATGGGGGTGGGTGGAAAGTAAAGGGTGAAGTTTGGAATCAGGAGCAGAAACTAGAAAATTTGGAGGAAAAACTGTTTCTGGACTCTCCTCATCAGCGCACGATCCACACTTGTGTTCCCTAATGCACTCCGGTTGTGCTTCATAGCAGGCAAACTTGACAAGTCTACACTAGCTGCTTGTAGTCTGGTTTGTACATTTGAACATCAAATAAGCTAGAAGGAGCTCTGAAACAATTTTGAACCTGTAGAAAACATCTGAACCTGAAGCAGCTAACATAATTTGAAAATTTGTATACACAAACAGAGAAAAAGACCA
Organism: Dioscorea cayenensis subsp. rotundata; assembly: GCF_009730915.1. NCBI lineage: Eukaryota > Viridiplantae > Streptophyta > Magnoliopsida > Dioscoreales > Dioscoreaceae > Dioscorea > Dioscorea cayenensis. The sequence continues at coordinate 13,290,572 of NC_052484.1, forward strand.
AAAGACTGAAAAATCAAAAAGAAAAACAAGAGCTCATTCAAGGTCACGAGTGCGACCCCATTTTATTCAATTTTTCAGTGATGGGGGAAGGTTTGGGAGAGCATAAGTTCTCCCTTCCTCAATGAGCTCTCCAACCTTGATCGGAATTTGAGCCAAATCAAATTCCACTTTTTCTTCACCAACAGTTAAAGAAAGCTTTCCATTTTTGACATCAATAAGTGCCACTGCAGTAGCCAAGAAAAGCCTTCCAAGAATGATGGGAATTTGAGTGTCTTCTTCCATTTCTAACACCACAAAATCAGCGGGTACAAAAAACTTACCAACCTTAATTGGAATGTCTTCAAGAATACTTATGGGATGCTTGACTGATTTATCTATGAGTTGCAAGGAAATTGTTGTTGGCTTCAACTCACCCATGTCTAGTTTCTTGCATACTGACAAAGGCATCAAGCTTACACTTGCACCAAGATCGCACAGAGCCCGTTCAAAGCTTGTTGTCTCAATTTCACAAGGAATCGAGAAACTGCCGGGATCCTTTAGCTTTGGAGGCAATTTGTTTTGAATTAAGAGCTGCACTCTTCTGTTAGTTCCACTGTTTCTTATTCCTCCAATCTTCTTTTCTTGAACAAAATATCCTTCAAAAACTTTGCGTATGATGGAATTTGTTGCAAAGCTTCTATGAAAGGAACATTGATGTATAGTTTCTTAAGAACTTCCGAAAACTTTCCAAATTGTTTGTCCAACTTGGCTTTGGCTAATCTTTGTGGAAATGGCACAGGTGGTATGTAAGGTTTTGGAGGTATATACCTCGGTTCTTCATCAACTTTTTGTGCATCTTCACTGTATTGTTCTGTCGTTTGCTGTGGTGTATCATTTTTTTCAGCTGGATTCACCCCAATATTTTCATTTTCTTCTTGTTTTAACTTAGGATCTTCCAATTGCTTCCCACTCCTTAGAGCTATGGCTTTCCAATGTTCACTCGAATTTATTTCTGGTTTTCCTAGAAACATCCCTGGGGTCTAGATGAAGAACTCTCTTGTTGAGCAATTTGAGTTTCTAGCATTTTGTTGTGGGTCGCGAAGGAGTCAACCTTGGAAGTAAGCTGCCGAATTGCTTCATTCATGACTTGACTTTGTTGCCTGAATTCTTCATTTGATTTCTGCACTAGTTGTGGATTGGAAATCCTCTGCTGAAATCCTGGTGGTTGTCTAGGAACATTGGAGCTGAGGTTTTGATCAAAATGAGGCTGATTGCTCTTATAGGAAAGGTTGGGATGATTTCTCCAACTAGGGTTGTAAGTGTTGGAGAATGGATCATTGACAGGTCTTTGACTGAAGTTGTTAAGATAGTTCATTTGCTCCATTGATGGTTCTGAAGACGGGGATGCAATCAACTGGCAATTTATAGCTAAATGTCCTGTGGAACCGCAGATTTCACATGTGACATTAGCGGCACTTGAAGCACTGACATTGAGCTTGTAGAATTTTTGAGTTAGAGCATCCTCCTTGGCTGCAATTAGATTTAAGGTCTCCACATCATGTCTTCTTGCAGGTTTTGGAGTGGTGTTTCTTTCATTTGCCCATTGGTAGTGGTTAAGCGCCATGTTTTCAATCAAGTTATAAGTGCTATCTACACTTTTGTTCAACAAAGCTTCTCCTGATGTAGTATCAACTGAAATGCGAGAGTTATAATTTAATCCACTATAGAATGTTCGAACAACCAGCCCTATCTATAAAGCCATGATGTGGGCATAATCTCATTAGCTCCTTGAATCTTTCCCAAGCTTCATAAAACAATTCACCATCCTTTTGACTTAGGTTTGGAACAGGAAATAGAACACAATCAAGATTACAGGAATGCAGGGCTGTGAATCAGGATTCAGATTTAGATGAACTTAGGTTTGGGAACTCACCACAAAGTGTAAATGAATGATATGTTGGATCTAGACTGGATTTAGGTAGATCTCTTGAAGAGCATTAATCCTAAGCTACTTGTCACTCTCTTTCAAGAGATAACAAGTTGGCCTTTAAAAAGGCTATCTCTTACTTTCGTGGTAGATAAACCACTTCAAAACCCTAATAAGAACAATGATTAAGTGATAAACCCTCAACAATTACCTTTCAGTAGATTCAGGGTGATTTAAGAGATAACAAGGCCGGTTTACACATATTGGTAAATTGTACTGCCACGTGCCACATGGCAGTATGGAGAGCCCATCCTGGCCGACAAATTAATCAACTTTGTTTCAAACTGACCAATCCGCAATGCCACGTGGCAGTACGGAGCGACCATCCACAGTAATATTAATATGCGGATGGCTGGACGGCTTACACATATTGGTTATACACACTTATCTTTATAGTTTCTAGTGCCCGGACTATTCACAGGTGTGTTATCCCATAAATTACAGAAATTTCATTATAGTGGTTATAAGATACTTATCGGCCAAGTTTCTTCTACTAAAAATTTGTCTGTTAATTTACTGAACAAACCAATATAAAATGTATGCCGCTGCGTGGGCATTTGTAAATAATAAATGTAATTACCGTGGTTATTTAGAAGATTGTGTATTGTACAGAATATCTATGTATTCTATACACTTTTATGTATTTATGGAATTTTGTATAAAACTTGATATTATAGTATCTGCATTAATTATTTTTCAATAATATGTATGGATTAATAAGAGACTTGGTTATCAGAGTAGACCGTCTACTGATAAAATAATCTCCCTAAGCATCACTTGGTGGGTCCAACATTACTATTTCATTTGTTTGGCCGACAAATTAATCACCTTTATTTCCAACTTACTAGTCTGGCAATGCCACGTGGTAGTACGGAGCGGCCTTCCTGGCCGACAAATTAATCACCTTTGTTTCAAACTGACCAATCCGGCGTTGCCACGTGACAGTACGGAGCGGCCATCTGCAGTAATATTAATATGCGAATGGCTGGCCGTCTTACACATATTGGTTATACACACTTATCTTTATAGTTTCTAGTGCCCGGACTATTTACAGGTGTGTAATCCCATAAATTACAGAAATGCCATTATAGTGGTTAGAAGCTACTTATCGGCCAAGTTTCTTCTGTTAAAAGTTTGTCTGTTAATTTACTGAACAAACCAATATAAAATGTATGCCACTGCACGGCCATTTGTAAATAATAAATGTAATTACCGTGGTTATTTAGAAGATTGTGTATTGTACAGAATATCTATGTATTCTATAAACTTTTATGTATTTCCGGAATTTTGTATAAAACTTGATATTATAGTATTTGCATTAATTATTTAGCAATAATCTGTATTTATTAATAAGAGACTTGATGATCAAATTAGACCGTCTATTGACCAATCTGGCAATGCCACGTGGCAGTACGGAGCGGTTGTCCAAGCTGACAAATTAATCACCTTTATTTCAAACTGACCAATTCGGCAATGCCACGTGGCAGTACGGAGCGGCCATCCGCAGTAATATTAATATGCGGATGGTTGGCCGGCTTACACATATTGGTTATACACACTTATCTTTATAGTTTCTAGTCCCCGGACTATTAACACGTGTGTATTCCCATAAATTACAGAAATGCCATTATAGTGGTTATAAGCTACTTATCGGCCAAGTTTCTTCTGTTAAAAGTTTATCTATTAATTTACCGAACAAACCAATATAAAATGTATGCCGCTGGGCGGCCATTTGTAAATAATAAATGTAATTACCATGGTTATTTAGAAGATTGTGTATTGTACAGAATATCTCTGTATTCTATACACTTTTATGTATTTCTGGAATTTTGTATAAAACTTGATATTATAGTATCTGCATTAATTATTTAACAATAATCTGTATGGATTAATAAGAGACTTTCTAATCAAAGTAGACCGTCTACTGATAAAATAATCTCCCTAAGCATCACATGGTGGGTCCCACATTACTATTTCATTTGTCTGGCCGACAAATTAATCACTTTTATTTAAAACTGACCAATCTGGCGATGCCATGTGGCAGTACGGAGCGGTCGTCCTGGCCGACAAATTAATCACCTTTATTTCAAACTGACCAATCTGACGATGCCATGTGGCAGTACGGAGCGGCCATCCGTAGTAATATTAATATGCGGATGGCTGGCCGGCCGGCATACACATATTGGTTATACACACTTATCTTTATAGTTTCTGGTGCCCGGACTATTCACAGGTGTGTAATTCCATAAATTACAGAAATGTCATTATAGTGGTTATAAGCAAGGTTGTTAGACACGGACCGGCCCGGCCGGTTTAACCGAAAAAACCGGGAACCGGCCATGTGGCCGGCCCGGGTATACCCCATTGACCTGGGTATTAAAAAACCCGATGTTAACCCGTGACCCGGGCGGTTCAACCGGGAACCTGTTGACCCGGCCGGGTCAATCGGGTCGCAATGTTTAATTTTTTTTACAATATTTAATAATTTATTATTATTTTCTCATTAAAAACCACAAAATCATGTATATTTATTAATTTTAATTTATAATTTATAATCAATAAATAGAATTACAATATATATATATATCATAAATATATCAACAAAAATTAACATTTAAGAATAAAATATATTAATGTGTTATGTAAATACTTTCTAAAAATTTAATTTATTAAGAAAATAAAACAATAAATGAGTGTAATTTTATTTTAAAAATATAAATTAAAGTATTCTAATTAAATAAAAAATATAAGAAAATTTAAAACAAAATTGAAACTCAATTGAGATATAAGAATTAATGAATTAAATTTCTTATTTATTTTAACAAAATCAACCAATAAACAAATAAATAAATAAATAACACCGAGAGAAGTTTGATAATTATATATTAATATATTAAATTTATAAATATTTAAAAAATGTAAAAATAAATGACATAATTAGAAACACTACTGTATATAAGGTCATTTATCAATTTAAATATCAAATTTGAGTAGGTTTTTATAATATAATTATGAGTTTAATATCATATTTGCTCATTATTAATTATTATAATATTTTTTTATATTTAATTATTGACCCAGGTTCAACCCCGGTTCGACCCGGTCGAACCCATTGACACCTGACCCTTGGGCTTAGCCGGGTCATTGCCCGGGCCGGGTCTGACAACCTTGGCTATTATAGTATCTGCATTAATTATTTAACAATAATCTGTATGGATTAATAAGAGACTTGCTAATCCGATTAGACCATCTATTAATAAAATAATCTCCCTAAGCATCACATGGTGGGTCCCACATTACTATTTCATTTGTCTACCGACAAATTAATCACCTTTATTTCAAACTGAATAATCTGGCGATGCCACGTGGCAGTACAGAGCGGCAATCCCCAGATTTTATTAATACAGAGCGGCCATCTAGCCTTTTTTCCAAGTTTATAGTGCAAGCCTATGTGGCAGATACTAACGCCACTGGATTAGTGATCATAGAGATACATGATGAATGCATGTTATTGGGACATACATTACAGGCTGAGTTTGGGTTTCCAATGGATTGCCCTATTGATCTACATTATTATTCACCCTCGTATTTTTCAATTAATTATCCAATTCCATGGAGAGCTTATTTAAGAGTTGATGATTCCAATATCAAGGTTGGGTCCCATTTCACAAAGATGAAAGTTCTATTAAAATTATCAGTGGCTCGCAAAGCAAATCACGTGACATTTAGAGGACCAATGGTTAAAATTCATTCACCGAAATACACACTGAAGGATGTGGATTTCAAACATGTACAATACGGAGAGGTTTGCAAGGCTGTATGCCGTAGCAATTCGGCACGAACATCTTCTAATTATGTAAATCTACTTCCAGGTGAGTCCTACAAGGATAGGGAATCTATCTTATGTGGATCTCTGGCTAATCATGATTCCCATGCTATGAGGGATATGGACCCAATTGGGCCTTCTATTTAGAGATAGGAATGGGAACATCTTCTGATTCATGTAGAAGCATAAATATGGAACCGGCTCATCTAGGCTTAATTATTGGAAAATCAATCTTAGAGACAATACAGAAATTAAAAGAGAATTTGGCTGTTAATTCACCCGATAAACCAATCTAAAATGTATGCCGCTGCGCGGCCATATGTGAATATAATATATAGATTACAATGATTATGTATTTTTGATGTATGCATTTAGTATCAAGGTACTTTATGTATTTCAATGAGTATGTATGTATTTTGTTATTGAAATAAGATACTCTTTATATAATACTTGTATTTGTATTAGTTTTAATTTATATTTGTTTGAATGAATTTGAACCAGAAATACATACACGGAACATATTTCATTACCTGTAAGTACATCATTACACATAACCAATTCTTGTATTAATACCTAATTGTACAGAAGTAGTTCCTTCACTGTCCCATGTACAATACAAAAGTAATGCATTCTTCAATGTGTTGGTGTAATGTCCAGTCTTTGATTCAGTCTCATTGTGGAACACTGACCATACCGGATACCGTGTTGACAATTTAATATACCGACGTATGTCTTCAATATAAAGGGCACTGGGTTTATTAATTACAATTTTCTTCTTGCAGATTAGGGAGAATCTTGATCTCAGGGATGTCTTAATTAATGCATCCGCCACGTAATTATCACTAATATTAAATATATCCTCAAATTTTGGAAGTGTCGTTCCTCGTGGTCTCTTATCTTTCACTACAAATACACCGACAACACCTTGTAGTAAGTATGTTGACTTATCATCAACAAACATCATATTCTGTTCTGGTAATTTCATAACTTTAACACTTCCGGTTAAATACAAGGATCTTAGTATTATCACTGATTTCTCCTGCTAGTTTTCTTTTATACCAAAGGATGGTAAGCTGAGATAATTTACTGACCTATTACCGGGGTTAAGAAAGTTTGCACGGAATTTAATAGGTTCTGTAACATATTTGTTTTTCCATTGCAATAATGGTTTCTTTGTGTTCATCCCTGTCTGTAGCCCATGCCAGTAATGGCCCCTGCCGTAGAACGGTTGTTTGTATGGGTATTTGTTCTTGATATACATAGTATTGTACCGAAAGCCAGTCAGTATATGGTTGTGTGTTCCTGTAATACATATACATGTTAGAGAATGCCATTTCTGACTCCAATAATAACCACTGGCTACTAATTTATATAGTAATACTACATCACTGTTAACTGTGTGAATTATACGCTTCGGTCTAGTGTTTTAGCTATATATACATACTAACCTATAATGGTTATTTTAATACAAAATTATTAGTTGTAATGATATTTATTTATATAACACAACAATTAGTGTAGTCAAATGAGAGAGTTGCTAATCAGACTAAACCGTTTGCTGACAAATAATCTCCCTATGCATCACATGGTGGGTCCCACATTACTATTTTTTGTCTGACCGACAAAGTAATCACCTTTAATTCAAACTGACCAATCTAGCGATGCCACGTGGCAGTACGGAGCGGCCATCCGCAGTAATATTAATATACGGATGGCTGGCCGGTTTACACATATTGGTTATACACACTTATCTTTATAGTTTCTAGTGCCTGGAATATTAAGAAGTGTGTAATCTCATAAATTATAGAAATGCCATTATAGTGGTTATAACTTACTTATCGGCCAAGTTTCTTCTGTTAAACATTTACATTATACATAGCAATACTACCTGTTATACGAGCTTCGCAATCGGTACAATCATACTGTTTTAACTAACATATTTTATTATCCAGACATGGATTCACAATTAGTATCTCTTACATTTGATTATCATGTTTCCAAGAGGGCAGAGTACATATTATCAAATGATTTACAGCCGATTCAATTGGCTTTTCCACACTTGACTGAGATAGCCTAGGCCAAACTAACAGGTCATTGTTTAAAGACAGATCATTGCAAAATTGAATACAATCCACATGTATCTTTCAACGCCACTTGATTAGTGATCATAGAGATACATGATGAATGCATGTTATTGGGACATACATTACAGGCTGAGTTTGGGTTTCCAATAGATTGCCCTATTGATCTACATTATTATTCATCCTCATATTTTTCAGTTAATGATCCAATTCCATGGAGAGCTTATTTCAGAGTTGATGATTCCAATATCAAGGTTGGGTCCCATTTCACAAAGATGAAAGGTCTATTAAAATTATCAGTGGCTCGCAAAGCAAATCACGTGACATTTAGAGGACCAATGGTTAAAATTCATTCGCCGAAATACACACTGAAGGATGTGGATTTCAAACATGTATAATACGGAGAGGTTTGCAAGGCTTTATAGCGCAGCAATTCGGCACTAACATCTTCTAATTATGTAAACCTACTTCCAGGTGAGTCCTACAAGGATAGGTAATCTATCTTATGTGGATCTCTGGCTGATCATGATTCCCATGCTATGAGGGATATGGACCCAATTGGGCCTTCTATTTCAGAGGTAGGAATGGGAACATCTTCTTATTCACGTAGAAGCATAAGTATGGAACCGGCTCATCTGGGCTTAATTATTGGCAAATCAATCTTAGAGACAATACAGAAATTAAAAAGAGAATTTGAATGTTAATTCACCCGACAAACCAATCTAAAATGTATGGCGCTGCGCGGCCATATGTGAATATAATATATAGATTACAATGATTATGTATTTTCGATGTATGTATTTAGTATCAAGGTATTTTATGTATTTCAATGAGTATGTATGTATTTTGTTATTGAAATGAGATACTCTTTATATAATACTTATATTTGTATTAGTTTTAATTTATATTTGTCTGAATGAATTTGAACCAGAAATACATACACGGAACATATTTCATTACCTATAAGTACATCATTACACATAACCAATTCTTGTATTAATACCAAACTGTACAGAAGTAGTTCCTTCATTGTCCCAAGTACAATACAAAAGTAATGCGTTCTTCAATGTGTTGGTGTACTATCCAGTCTTTGATTCAGTTTCATCGTGGAACACTGACCATACCGGATACCGCGTTGACAATTAATATACCGACGTATGTCTTCAATATAGAGGGCACTGGGTTTATTGATTACAATTTTCTTCTTGCAGATTAGGGAGAATCTTGATCTCAGGGATGTCTTAATTAATGCATCCGATGCGTAATTATCACTAATATTAAATATATCCTCAAATTTTGGAAGTGTCGTTCCTCGTGGTCTCCTGTCTTTCACTACAAATACACCGTCAACACCCTGTAGTAAGTATGTTGAATTATTATCAACAAACATCATATTCTGTTATGGTAATTTCATAACTTTAACACTTTCGGTTAAATACAAGGATCTCAGTGTTATCACTGATTTCTCCCGCTAGTTTTCTTTTATACCAAAGGATGGTAAGCTGAGATAATTTACTGACCTATTACTGGGGTTAAGTAGGTTTGCACCGAATTTAATAAGTTCTGTAATATACTTGTTTTTCCATCTTAATAATGGTTTCTTTGTGTTCATCCCTGTCTGTAGCCCACACCAGTAATGATGCTTGCCCTAGAACGGTTGTTTGTATGGGTATTTGTTCTTGATATACAAAGTATTGTACTGAAAGGCAGTATATAGTTGTCTGTTCTTGTAATACATATATATGTTAGAGAATGCCACTTCTGACTCCAATAATAACTGCTGGCTACTAATTTATATAGCAATACTACATCACTGTTAATTGCGGGAATTATATGCTTCGGTCTAATGTTTTAGCTATATATACATACTAACCTATAATGGTTATTTTAATACAAAACTATTAGTTGTAATGATATTTATTTATATAACACAACAATTAGTGTAGTCAAATGAGAGAGTTGCTAATCAGATTAAACCGCCTGCTGACAAATAATTCCCCTATGCATCACATGGTGGGTCCCACATTACTATTTTTTGTCTGACCGACAAAGTAATCACCTTTAATTCAAACTGACCAATCTAGTGATACCGCGTGACAGTACAGAGCGGCCATCTACAGTAAACTTGCGTGGGCTAAAGACAGGGATGAACACAAAGAAACCATTATTGTGATGGGAAAAAAGTATATTACATAACCTATTAAATTCGGTGCAAACCTTCTTAACCCCTGTAAGAGGTCAGTAAATTATCTCAGCTTACCATCCTTTGGTATAAAAGAAAACCAGCGGGAGAAATCAGTGATAATACTGAGATCCTTGTATTTAACCGGAAGTGTTAAAGTTATGAAATTACCATAACAGAATATGATGTTTGTTGATGATAAGTCAACATACATACTACAGGGTGTTGTCGGTGTATTTGTAGTGAAAGACAGGAGACCACGAGGAACGACACTTCCAAAATTTGAGGATATATTTAATATTAGTGATAATTACACGGCGGATGCATTAATTAAGACATCCCTGAGATCAAGATTCTCCTTAATCTGCAAGAAGAAAATTGTAATCAATAAACCCGGTGCCCTCTATATTGAAAACATACGTCAGTATATTAAATTGTCAACGCGGTATCCGGTATGGTCAGTGTTCCGTGATGAGACTAAATCAAAGACTGGACAATACACCAACACATTGAAGTACACATTACTTTGTATTGTACTTGGGACAATGAAGGAACTACTTCTGTACAGTTAGGTATTAATACAAGAATTGGTTATGTGTAATGATGTACTTATAGGTAATGAAATATGTTCCGCGTATGTATTTCTGGTACAAATTCATTTAGACAAATATAAATTAAAACTAATACAAATACAAGTATTATATAAAGAGTATCTCATTTAAATAACAAAATACATACATACTCATTTAAATACATAAAATACCTCGATGCTAAATACATATATTGAAAATACATAATCATTGTAATCTATATATTATATTCACATATGGCCGCACAACGGCATACATTTTAGATTGGTTTGTCGGGTGAATTAACAGCCAAATTCTCTTTTAATTTCTGTATTGTGTCTAAGATTGATTTGCCAATAATTAAGCCTAGATGAGCCGGTTCCATACTTATGCTTCTACGTGGATCAGAAGATGTTTATGTTCCTACCTCTGAAATAGAAGGCTTAATTGGGTCCATATCCCTCATAGCATGGGAATCATGATCAGCCAGAGATCCACATAAGATAGATTCCCTATCCTTGTAGGACTCACCTGGAAGTAGGTTTACATAATTAGAAGATGTTAGTGCCGAATTACTACGGCATACAGCCTTGCAAACCTCTTCGTATTGTACATGTTGGTTATACATATTGGTTATACAATGAAAAGTGTGGTGATTATGTGAATTGGGGTATATTCCAAGAAGATTCAAGATTATCAAGAAATGGAAGACAACCATTAACTGATGTTTATGATAATGCTCTGAATTCAGGTTCCATAGAGGAGGCATTGAAGATTATCAGAAGGAATGATCCCAGAATATTTACATTACAATATCACAACTTAAGGCACAATTATGAAAGAATATTTTACAAGCATCTTGATCCTTACAGATTGTTCTGGGCATATTCATCATTTAATATAACAAGGCTTATGAATGATTGGATTCAACATAATTTTTTGATTAATGCTGTTGCGCGGCCAGAGGAGAATATAGTAATACTCAAGGAAGATTGTATTAAGCCCATTAGTCTGATTATTGAAGGCCCAAGTTATATTGGTAAAACTGCTTGGGCCCATTCTCTAGGTAATCATAATTACATCTGTGGGCATCTGAATTTCAATCAAGCTACATTTCATCAAGATGTACTATACAATGTCATTGATGATGTCTCACCGGTGTATCTATGTATAAAGCACTGGAGAGAACTAATTGGTGCACAGAGGGATTGGCAAACCAATCGCAAATATGAGAAACCGATCCGCATTAAAGGTGGGATACCTTCTATTATTTTATGCAACCCGGGTAGTGATTTTAGCTACAAAGAATTCCTTGATAAAAATGAAAACATGGGCCTGCATGATTGGACTCTGAAATTCTCTTTTTTTTTCGATTCTTTGTCCGACTAACGTAGAATGTAGTGGTCTATCTATCTTTCTTTTTTTTTCGAAGGGTGCATATGCTGGTTAGGCAAAAGAGCCACCCTTCTACTTATTACAATCCTACATAGACACACTCATGTTTCAATAGCAAGTAGCCCATGAAAACAGAGGAGTGATGCCAAAGACTTTTTTTTTTAAACTCAAAACATTATCTATGTCATTTCCCTCTTATTTGAGAACTTAACTTGGCCAAGGAGAATGTTATGGGGTCACGAAATCCCATGAAGAGTTCGTTACAAATGTATATACTAAATTAAAATGCAAGATCACAAACAATGAGATTAGCAAAGTTACACTCATTCAAATGCAGGATGTACAGTCCATTCACTATTAGATAAGAACAACTATCCCATGCCCTTTTTTGTGTCATGCTAAACAATTCATCATAAGATTACTGATGCCAAGAGTTTTTTTTTTTTAATTTTTTTTATGCAAGTTTTTGTTTGTATACAAGATGAATATCCAAATGCAAGAGTGTATGGAAGGATGCATGAAGGGATGCAACTATTCTACTGCCAAACTAACTTCCCCAGGCTTACTATTTGCATTGCCCTCAATGTCAAGATTTAAGAAAAAAGTAAGCAATTAGGGGAAAGAACTTACCGAATTATTGCGGAGGAGGAAAGTGGCCTTGTGCGACGAGCCACTCATAGATCGAATTGGTCTGCTGCTGAAGTTAATTTAGAATAGGCCTTTGTGCTTGCTGTTCAGCAGAGATGGTATTGAGGGCTGTCAGAATGCGCGTGAGATTGTCTGTGGGCTATGGATCTTACCGCGGGTATTGTGGATCATGTTCTGTAGGAGGATTTTCAGCATGTCTTGGTGCAGGAGGGTTCAGGCCAGGAAATCCCCAGTTTTCAGGGTGGTGGACAGTGGTCCGCTCGGGGTTAGGGAGAGGATAAGGTGGCGTGCCCCCCTTAAGCATGAGGTAGTAGACATCGGCTTCTTTGACAATCATTTTCGTGGCCATACAGGCCTCCATATCCAGCCGAATGTTACCTGGAATTCTCTGAAGTGGAGACAAATCATAGTAAAAGGCAAATGTAATTGGGTTTATGAGGCCGCCAATTACAATCTCACTAGATGAAGCCTTGCCAACTTTGGCAAACTGGCGAGCTAAGTGTGCGCTTGTGTCTAGTGGAGTGTTATACAATATTGCCCAAAGAAACATAAGTTCAGATTACCTAACTATGGCTCCACAGTCACCGCGACCAAACAAGGTGAGAACCATTATGCGATGAATGTACCAGAAACATGGGTTCCTAAGACTGGTGGCTTTAGCTGTGGAGGATTCATATTTGGGTTTGTTGGTGAGTGTGTGCCAAAAATCTGTGGCATCAAAGTCCTGAGGTGTTCGGCGTTCTCCACGAGTTGGAAGACTGAAAATTTGATTAAACTGGGCTAGATTTAGCTTATAGTCTTGGTTAAGATGTCGAAATGTAATCTCATCTTCCTCACTGCCTGGGCCATAACGAAGATGGACATCAATGGAGCTCAGAAATTCTAGGGTTAGACGCTTATAGGTAGGAAACCTCATGTTAACGAATGCGGTTCATCCTAAATTACCTACCATCAAATGGACATAATCTAGAATACCTAAGGTGCGCAAGAGATTGTCATCTGTATACCTGGTTGGAACATTTCTTCGTTTAGAGAGAACTCGGTACCTGTTTCATTGGAAAGCATCCCGGAAGATGATGTTGTGTGAAGATGCTTCAAGTAACTGTTCAATCAAGGGGTGGCTCCCCGGAGGAGGTCGTGGAGGCTGGTCCTGGGAGCTAGTTGTAGCAGCTGTACATTTGGTTCTCCTGGTCTGCATGTTGGAGGCGCTGCTAGTGGAAATCAGGGTAGGGTGAGAAGACTGATGAGAGTGGGTGGAGATGATGGAGGTGCTCAGGTTGATGGTTTGGGCTGTGAGAGAATGGTGGGAGTCGGAATTAGTGAGTAATGGAAAACACAAGAGAGGGAATGGGGAGGTGAATAGTTAAAGTGATGGGAAGTTATGAGGGTGTCTCGGTTGTAGGAAAAGGTAATGAGGAATAAATGAACGGACAAGAAGATTATGGGGAAAGGCATAAGAAGCACTTAGGTCAGTCTTAGGGTGAGAGAAAAAGTAATGGGGGTGGGTGGAAAGTAAAGGGTGGACTTTGGGATCGGGAGTAAAAACTGGAAAATTTGGAGGAAAAACTATTCCTGGACTCTCCTCATCAGCGCACGATCCACACTTATGTTCCCTGACGCACTCTGGTTGTGCTTCAGGGCACAACCAGACGAGTCTACACTGGCTACTTACAGTCTGGTCTGTACATTTGAACATCAAATAAGCTGGAAGGAGCTCTGAAATAATTCTAAACTTGCAGAAAACATTTGAATCTGAAGCAGCTAACATAATTTGAAAATTTGTATACACAAACAGAGAAAAAGACCAAAAGACTGAAAAATCAAAAAGAAAAACAAGAGTTCGTTCAAGGTCATGAGTGCGACCCCTTTTTATTCAATTATTCAGTGATGGGGGAAGGTTGGGAGAGCATAAGTTCTCCCTTCCTCAATGAGCTCTCCAATGATATAATGCTTCCGTCTTTATCCATTGACCTTGAAGGTACCGGTTAACTCATTGTGAACTTCAATAGTACCATATGGAAAGACCTTGGACACTCTAAAGGGTCCTGACCATCTTGACCTTAATTTCCCCGAAAAAATCTTGAATCGTGAATTAAAAAGCAGGACCAAATCCCCTTCTCGAAATTCTCTAGGAACAATCTGCTTGTCATGCCATAATTTAGTTCTTTCCTTGTAAACTTTGAGTTTTCATAGGCATCCAATCGTAATACCTCCAGTTCTTGTATTTGAAGCTTCTTATTTTCTCCAGTTGTTTTCATATCAAAATTGAGGGCTTTAATTACCTAGAATACCCTGTGTTCCAATTCAATTGATAAATGGCAAGCCTTGCCATAAATTAAACGAAATGGGGTCATGCCAATGGGGGTTTTGTAGGTTGTTTTATATGCCCAAAAAGCATCATCAAGTTTCAATGACCAATCTTTTCTTATTGTCGAGACTATTTTCTCAAGTATACTTTTGATTTCTCGATTTGAAATTTTAGCCTGCACACTTGTTTGAGGGTGGTACGGTGTGGCGATCCTGTGTGTTACTCCATATTTTCTAAGGAGGCTTTCGAATTGTCTTTCTATGAAATGTGATCCTCCATCACTTATCACAACTCAAGGAACTCCGAATCTTGGGAAAATAATTCGTTTGAAGAGTTTAATTACTGTTCGGGCATCATCTGTTGGGGATGGAAGAGCTTTTACCCATTTGGAGACATAATCCACAGCCACAAGGATATATCTGTTGTTGCATGAAGATGGAAACAGCCCCATGTAATCTATTCCCCAAACATCAAAGCTTTCCACTTCAAGGATGTAATTAAGAGACATTTCATGTCTCCATGAGATGTTTCCTGTTCTTTGACAGTGATCACAAGCAAGCACATATCTTCTCGCGTCTTTGAAAAGTGTCAGCCAATAGAACCCAGCTTGAAGTACTTTGGCTGCAGTCTTTGAAGAACTGAAATGACCGCCATAAGCTAAAGAATGATAATGGAACATGACGTTTTCTGCTTCATCTTCGGGAATGCACCTTTGAAGTATTCCATCAGCATATCGCTTGTAAAGAAATGGTTCATCCCAAAAATAATGTTTCAAATCTGAAAAGAACTTTTTCTTCTGCTGAAATTTCAGATCAGGTGGCAGAATTCCACAAGCTAGGTAGTTTACAAAATCTGCATACCATGGAACTTTAATTGTGGAAATTTTCAGAAATTGTTCATCAGGAAATGCATCATTGTAGCCAGCTCATGTTCTCCATTCTTATCCACATCCTGATGCAATCTTGAGAGGTTGTTAGCTACCACATTTTCTGCACCTTTTTTATCTCGAATCTCAAGGTCGAATTCTTGAAGAAGGAGGATCCATCTAATTAGTCTTGGCTTGGCATCTTTCTTGCTTAAGAGATACTTGATCACATCATGGTCTGTGCATACTATCACTTTGGAGCTAATGAGGTAGGATCTGAATTTGTCAAAGGCGAATACAACTGCAAGGAGTTCTTTTTCTGTTGTGGCATAATTAACTTAGGCTTCATCCAATGCCTTGCTTGCATAGTAGATTACATTTAACCTCTTTTCCTTCCGCTGCCCAAGCACAACCCCACCGCGTAGTCACTCGTCTCACACATGATTTCAAAGGGCAACTCCCAATTAGGTGGCCGAATTATTGATGCAGTAAGCAATGCCTTTTTCAACCTGCAGAATGCATCCAAAGAGTCATGATTAAAATCGAAAGGACCATCATTAGCCAACAAGTTAGTTAAAGGTTTTGCAATTTTTGAGAAA
This sequence comes from Dioscorea cayenensis subsp. rotundata, assembly GCF_009730915.1. NCBI lineage: Eukaryota > Viridiplantae > Streptophyta > Magnoliopsida > Dioscoreales > Dioscoreaceae > Dioscorea > Dioscorea cayenensis. The sequence goes on from NC_052484.1 coordinate 13,307,011, forward strand.
TCCTTTATAAAGCGCCGATAGAATCCTGCATGTCCTAGGAAGCTAAGGACTGCTTTAATTGAAGTAGGCAGATGCATTTTCTCTATGACTTCAACCTTCGCTTTGTCAACTTCAATTCCACGCTCGGACACCACACGTCCCAGCATAATGCCGTCCTGAACCATAACATGGCACTTCTCCCAATTAAGGATGAGATTCATTTCTTGACACCTGTATAGGACCTTAGACAAGTTAGCTAAGCATTCATCAAAGGTTGTGCCATACACCGAAAAATCATCCATAAAAATATCCATTATGTTTTCAATAAAGTCTAAGAAAATGGCTGTCATGCAATGTTGAAAGGTGGCGGGAGCGTTATAAAGACCAAATGGCATCCCCCTATAGGCAAAAGTGCCGTAGGGACAAGTGAATGTGGTCTTGTGTTGGTCAGTAGGATGCATAGGAATTTGGTAGAAACCATAAAATCCATCTAAGTAACAAAAATGAGAGTGTTTAGCCAACATTTCTAGCATTTGATCTATAAAAGGAAGTGGGTAATGGTCTTTCCTTGTTGATTTGTTCAATTTCCTATAGTCAGTGCATATCCTCCAAGCCGTGACCGTTCTAGTTGGGATTAATTTATCATTTTCATTCTTCACAACCGTCATGCCTCCCTTTTTGGGAACCACTTGTACCGGGCTAACCCACTCACTATTGGAAATTGGGTAAATCACACCGGCATCAAGCAATTTGAGCACTTCTTTTTTAATAACTTCTTTCATATTGTGGTTCAATCTTCTTTGGTACTCAATAGAAGGTTTGTAATCAGATTCAAGTAAAATCCTGTGCATACAAACTGAAGGTTGTATTCCTTTCAAATCATCTATGGTGTATCCTATAGCCTTTTGGTGTAATCTAAGCTCATTGAGAAGTTTTTCAGATTCCGTCCTGCTTAGATCAGCATTAATAATCACAGGATATGTGGAATTGGGTCCAAGGAATTCATACATGAGAGTGGATTGGAGAGGTTTTAATTCTACCATTGGAGCTTTACAGTTTTCAGGGTTGTGTACTGTGGAAACTGGTTCCAGAGTTTCAATTTTGGCCTGCTGGTGCTGCAGAAATTTCTTGGACTGCAGCAGCTGTGCATAATCCTCACTCTCACCATCTTCATCATTTTCCAGCTCATCTTGTACCAAACACAGCTGGAGGGGGTCTTTGGAAATGTGTTTTGGCAACTTCTTTTTGATAACTTGTTCAAGTAGATCAACCCTACAACAAGAGCTTTCAACAAAAGAGTGTTTATCAGAGTTAGCCAAATCAAATTCCATTTTTTCTTCACCAACAGTTAAAGAAAGCTTGCATTTTTTACATCAATAAGTGCCCCTATAGTAGCCAAGAAAGGCCTTCCAAGAATGATCGAAATTTGAGCATCTTCTTCAATTTCTAACACTACAAAATCAGTGGGTACAAAGAACTTACCAACCTTGATTGGAATGTCTTCAAGAATACCTATGGGATGCTTGACTGATCAATCTGCAAGTTGCGAGGAAATTGTTGTCGGCTTCAACTCACCCATGTCTAGTTCCTTTCATACCGACAAAGGCATCAAGCTTACACTTGCACCAAGATCGCACAGAGCCCGTTCAAAGCTTGTTATCCCAATTTCACATGGAATCGAGAAACTGCCTGGATCCTTTAGCTTTGGAGGCAATTTGTTCTGAATTAAGGCACTGCACTCTTCTGTTAGTGCCACTGTTTGTTATTCCTCCAATCTTCTTTTCTTGGACAAAATATCCTTCAAAAACTCTGCGTATGATGGCATTTATTACAAAGATTCTGTAAAAGGGACATTGATGTATAGCTTCTTAAGAACTTCCAAAAACTTTCCAAATTGTTTGTCCAACTTGGCTTTGGCTAATCTTTGTGGAAATGGCACAGGTGATATGTAAGGTTTTGGAGGTATCTACCTCGGTGCTTCATAAACTTTTTCTGCATCTTCAATATTTTGTTCAGCCGTTTGCTGTGGTGTATCATTTTTTTCAGCTGGATTCACCCCGAAATTTTCATTTTCTACTTGTTTTGACTTAGGATCTTCCAATTGCTTCCCACTCCTTAGAGTTATGGCTTTGCAATGTTCACTCGAATTAATTTCTGGTTTTCCTGGAAACATCCCTGGGGTCTAGATGAAGAACTCGCTTTTTGTGAGCAATTTGATTTTCTAGCATTTTCTTGTGGGTCGCCAAGGAGTCAACCTTGGAAGTAAGCTGCCGAATTGCTTCATTCATGACTTGACTTTGTTGCCTGAATTCTTCATTTTGTTTAGCTTGTCCTGCAACAAAATTCTCTAACAAGGCCTCTAAATTCGATTTCTGCACTAGTTGTGGATTGGAAATCCTCTGCTAAAATCCTAGTGGTTGTCTAGGAACATTGGAGCTGAGGTTTTGATCAAAATGAGGCTGATTGCTCTTATAGGAAAGGTTGGGATGATTTCGCCAACCAGGGTTGTAAGTGTTGGAGAATGGATCATTGACATGTCTTTGACTGAAGTTGTTAAGATAGATCATTTGCTTCATTGATGGTTCAGAAGACGTGGATGCAATCAACTGGAAATTTGCAACTAAATGTCCTGTGGAACCTCATATTTCACATGTGACATTGGCGGCACTTGAAGCACTGACATTGAGCTTGTTGAATTTTTGAGTTAGAGCATCCACCTTGGCTGTAATCAGGTTTAAGGTCTCCACATCATGTCTTCCTGTAGGTTTTGGAGTGGTGTTTCTTTCATTTGCCCATTGGTACTGGTTAAGCGCCATGTTTTCAATCAAGTTATAAGTGTTATCTACACTTTTGTTCATCAAAGCTTCTACTGATGCAGTATCAACTGAAATGCGAGAGTTATAATTTAATCCACTGTAGAATGTTTGAACAACCAGCCTTTTCTATAAAGCCATGATGTGGGCATAATCTCATTAGCTCCTTGAATCTTTCCCAAGCTTCATAAAGCAATTCACCATCCTTTTGACAAAAACCAGTAATTTGGTTCCATAGCCTTCAGGTAGTGAGTGTAACCAAGCTCGAGCCTTGTCCCATAATGAGAAAGGAAAAATTCTGAGCCTAACTGCATCTTGTGGGACTCCATTGAGCTTAATAGTGTCATAGTATTCAAGGAAAACATAGAGATGGAGGTGTGGATCTTCTACTAGTGAGCCTCCAAACTGATTATGTTGAATTAATGACATAAGTGCTGGCTGCAGCTGAAAATTGTTTGCTTCGACAGGTAGTCTTGCAATACTGGAATGCAATCCTTTAGCACTCGGGGCCGCAAACTCTCTCAAAGTCTTGTTGTTATCTTCCACGTTTGATGCTTGTGAGGATTCTGTTAGTTTTGCCTTCCTTGATATTGAAGCCGGAAATCCTTCTGAAATTCTTGATCTGGTTCCAAGAGACTTCCAAGACTTCAATTTCTTTGCATAGAAGGAGAATTGACCTACAAAGAAATTAAGCAAGTTAAGGAGATTGGATTAAATGGAGAAAACAGAGAATAAAACACCTAGTCTAACCAGGTTGTAATTCAATCAATATCAACACTATGGTCCTCGGCAACAGTGCCAAGAACTTGTTACACAACCGCAAGCGCACGGCTTTGCCAAGTAGTAATAAAGTATCGATCCCACGAGGACCAAGTATGATTACCAATCTATTGCAACAGTGAGTTATCTAGACGGTTAAAAGAGTGGAAAGTAGAAACAACAAGTAGCAGGAAATACAACACAATCAAGATTACAGGAATGCAAGGCTGTGGATTAGGATTCAGATTTAGATGAACTTAGGTTTGGGAACTCACCACAAAGTGTAAATGAATGATATGCTGGATCTAGACTGGATTTGGGTAGATCTCTTGAAGGGCATTAATCCTAAGCTACCTGTCACTCTCTTTCAAGAGACAAAAAGTTGGCCTTTAAAAAAGCTATCTCCTACTTTCATGGTAGATAAACCGCTTCAAAACCCTAATAAGAATAGTAATTAAGTGATAAACCCTCAAGAATTACCTTTCAGTAGATTCAAGGTGATTTAAAAGGTTCCAAGGCCCAGTTTACCCTTTCAGTTAACCTAGATCTCTAAGATAAGCAAAGAATGCTTTCACAATCACAAGCTGTGTAACTTGAATCAGAAATCAACTTAAGAAATCCACCTTTAAGCGCAAAAGATCCATACAAAAAGTATCAACACTTCAAAAAAAAAACTTATTTTGGGCTAATCCCAAACCTAAAGGAATGTTTTACACACACATTGTCTCAATTACAAAGGAAAATAGGAAGAGTAAAAATTTTGCAAGATGCAGCACAACAAGGATGAGAGGATTCCCTATGACGTCTACAAGGATCTGTTCTTCAATTTCCCAGTTTTTTTTCTCCTTCTCCAGCCTCTTTTAAAGTCCTTAGAACTTCCTTTCTTCTATTTCAGCAACCAACCCCTTTCTCCCTGCCTTTCTTAACCTAAAACCCCTTTTCTAATCCCTTTTTATAGCTAGAGATAGAAGCTAGGGCCCCATATAGCTTCACAGACCACAGACAAGTTGTGTATCTTGAGAAAGGCTGATTCACAATCTTTAGGGTTCCTCAGTCAATTCTAGTTTTCTACAATCAAAACAACTAAAAAGAGTAGTTTGTACAAAAAGAAGGAGAAATCATTATGAAGACTGGGAAAAATGCATGATGATAACAATGCAATTTGTTATGTACAACATTCAATCACAATAAAGCAGTAAGAACCAATCTATTGATGCATTTTCTATTGTGATGGAAGGGACAAGACTAGGTCATGTTATATTGTATGGGAGGAGTGTTACACCAATAAATTTATAAGGTAAAGGAGTTAGTGGTGAATCTTATATAAAAATTTCTCAAAGTTTTGTTGGAGGCATGAAGGAACTAATGAGAGAGGAAATGAGAAAAGAAATGAAAGAATAGCTAGCAGCTCAAAAAATCATCTATGCACCAACAATTTCTTTCTATTATGTCACAACTCCAAGCTTTGTTCCATGGAATGAATATCACCTAAGTACCTGTATCAAATTTAAATTCTGGTTCTTTAGGAGATGCTGATAATGTACCAACTCAAGCAATACGTGAACAGAATATATCCTTTTCTAGTAGCCATGAACCTCAGGTACTCTTTTTATAACAATTTTCATTATAGTTGATGTTATTAGGTTGGAATATCATTTCTAGTATCGAGACGGAGTCGCCCAAAGATAGCGCAGAAGCCTCAAAAGATGGGCATAGTGAACAGAAGTAGGTGCACTAACAAACTGGCTCAAAACATGCACAGCATAAGCAATGTCTGGACGAGTGAGGGTAAGATAGACCAGACTCCCAACCAAGTGACGATAGCGTGTCGGATCAGATAAGGGAGTCCCCTCATCAGCACACAACTGAAGATGTAGCTCCATGGGAGTGGTCACAGCACAAGAGTCAGAGAGAGCTGACCATGCGAGGATATCAGATGTGTAGCGCTGCTGGGACAACTGAAAACCAGTAGAAGTAGAAGTGACCTTAATGCCCAAAAAATAGCTCAATCGACCAAGATCAGTCATCTGGAAATGTTGCTGAAGGTGATGCTTGACAAAATCCACATGAGCAGGATCATCACCAGTGATGATCATATCATCCACATAAAGCAACAACAAAGTCCGACCATGAGAGGAAGAGTGCACAAATAAAGCGGGATCATGCGGACTAGGCTGAAAACCAGCAGCAACCACAGCAGAACTGAAACGCTCAAACCAGGCACGAGGAGCCTGTTTGAGACCATAGAGAGCCTTCCGAAGGCGATAGACCAAACCAGAATCAGAAGAAAAACCAGGGGGAGGAAGCATGTAAACCTCCTCCTGAAGATCCCCGTGAAGAAAAGCATTCTTCACATCAAGCTGAAAAAGGGACCATCGTCGAATAGCAACAACAGCAATGAGAGCTCGAATGGTAGTCATATGAGCTACGGGAGCAAAAGTCTCATCATAATCTCGTCCCTGCTCCTGCTGAAAACCACGAGCCACAAGGCGAGCCTTGTACCGCTCTACAGAACCGTCAGAGCGAGTCTTTACTTTGTAGACCCACTTGCAGGTAATGGGAACAGCGCCAGGAGGAAGGGGAACCAAATCCCATGTAGAGGTGCGCTCGAGCACCTCCAACTCAGCAGACATAGCAGCTTGCCACTCAGGTATTTTGACAGCCTCTCGGTAAGAAGATGGCTCTGGAGGGCCATTGGAGGGAGAAATAGGTAGGTCAAGAAGCTGAGAAACAAGATTAAGGCGATCAGGGGGATTACGATCACGAAGAGGATAGTGACGTGCAGGGGGATCATCCGCAGGGAACACATCAGAGGAAGCCGTTGGCGCCGGGGGTGACTACTCAGGAAGAGGAGGAGCGGGAATAGAAACCTGGACAGGAGGGTCAGCAGTCAACTGTGAAACAGATGGAGGTGGGGATAGAGAAGGTGGTGAGGACACAATGAGAAACTGAACATCGATCGAGGTAGTAGAGGAAAGAGAAGAAGAGGAAGGGGAAGGGACAAAGAAAGGACGATCCTCAATAAAAGAGACATCACGCGAGATACGGAGGCGACGTGTAACAGGATCATAACACCAATAGCCTTTGTGCTCAGGATTATAACCAAGGAAGACACAAGGAACAAACTGAGCAGAAAGTTTAGTCCGTTCTTGAGGCATAAGGAGGACATAACACAAACAACCAAACACACGAAGATGAGAATAACGGGGTGGGCTGGAAAAAAGACATTCCCCTGTACTACAACCTTGAAGAAAGGAAGAGGGTTGAAGATTGATGAGGTAAACAGCAGTAGAGACAGCCTCAGCCCAAAAGTGAGGGGGAACATGGGAGGCAATGAGAAGAGTACGAGCGGTTTCAAGAATATGACGATGTTTTCTTTCAGCAGTGCCATTCTGAGCATGGGCACCAGGACAAGAGAGCTGAGGAAGAGTGCCGTGGGAGGCAAGAACCTCACGAAACTCATGAGAAAGATACTCCCCTCCTGAATCGGAACGGAAAGTACGAATGGTGGCCGAAAATTGGGTGCGTACCATATTAGAGAAATCAATATAAACCTTTAAAAACTCGGAACGAGAACGCATAAAATAAATCCAAGTGTAATGAAAGAAATCATCAACAAAAATAACATAATAACGATGTCCACCTTTGGAAACAAACGGGGCAGGACCCCAAACATCCGAATGAACTAATTCATACGGAGACCTAGACCTAGACACACTTGAAGGAAACGGGAGTTGTAGCTGTTTGCCAAGCTTACAACCCGAACAAGAATGAGAATTATCAACTGAAACACGACCTAAAACACCCTGATGAATAAGAGAAGACAGGCGAGAACCACTAGGATGGCCAAGCCGATGATGCCACTGATGGAAACGAACAGTAGAAAAATAATAAATAGAGGCAGCTGGTAACGTAGAAGAGAACGGAAGACGAAGATGATCGAGCACATACACCGCACTATGGCGATGGCCAACTCCAATGAGGGTCCCTGTAAGACGATCCTGCACACGACAACCAAACTCATCAAAAATAACAAGATAGCCAAGAGGAGCGAGCTGACTAGCAGAAATAAGGTTCATGGAGAGCTGTGGCACAAAGGCAACATCAGGAATATGAAAATGAGTGGTGTGTAAGAGGCCACGACTAGGGACAGGGAGTGTCGTGCCATTAGCAATAATGACACGAAGATCAGAAGAAAAAGGGTGAAGAGAGTGAAGGTGGGTAGCATCATAGGTCATATGAAAAGAAGCTCCAGAGTCAAGTAACCAAGAGGATGAAGAAAAACCTGTAGGGGCGGAGGCGACTGATGGGTGAGTGGAGACGTAGGAGGCATCTTGAGTGAGTACTGGGGCCGAAGAAGGAGATATCTGACTCCTGTAAAGCAGCTGAATAAGTTGCTGAAATTGCTCAGCAGACAACGGACCACCAGAGTAGCTGAGGGTGGGGTGGGGAGGCATGTCGTCAGTGCTCGCTCATCCCGAGCCCAGCTGTAACTTGCGACACTCAGTACGAATATGGCCGGGAGCATGGCAGTAATGACACCGAACTGACCGTCGAGGAGATGCACTAGAAACCGGTCCCTGAGACTGAGATAGAGGGACGGACGGGAGCGCTAAGACCGAGAGACGGCATCAAAGGAGCAATGGTCGGCACTGGGTTCCAGCTGGGAGCAAGAAGAATGTAATGAGTAGCAGCAGGTGGTGGAACCACATCCAAAGACCGAAGACGAGTCTCCTCAGCAAGCACATATGCCAGAGTATCACTAGCAGACGGAGGTGTAACCCGGTGCAGTAGCTGAGCCCGAACGGCCTCGAACTCAGGGCGAAGACGCATGAGAAACTCATAAATGCGAAGATAATCACGATCCTGAGCAATGGCAAGACACTGGGCACAGGTCGGAGAAGGAGAGGGGGTCATCTCATCACACTGACGCCATAAATCACTGATCACGGCAAAGAAATCCGAGACAGAGGTCTCACGCTGATAGGTATAGGTGAGAGTCTGTAGCAAGGAGTAACGCAACGCCTGACTGGAAGGAAGATAGAGTGCGCGCAGATGATCCCAAATCGCCTTCGCTGTAGAAAGATCACAAACAGCCAAACAAATAGGAAGCTCACAGGACTGACAGATGATAGCAATGGTACGAGCATCATCCTCAGTCCACTTGAGTAAGTCAGCAGGCGTGGAAGAGGACGCGCTGGTAACTGTAGATGAAGGGGAGCTAGAAGAGGCGGCACTAGAAGAAACTGGAGGCGGACGGGTACCATCAATATGACCGCAAAGATTAAGTCCGCGAAGGAGCACACGTAAAGTGGACGACCATGCTTTATAATTATTGCCATTGAGCATGACGTCCGCCTTCTGGAGATAAGAAACCTGGGCAGAGGCCATGAGAAACACACTACGGGCTGAAGACTGCGCGGGGGCCAAGGACGGCGCGGGCGGCGCGTACCGAATGCGCTGCTAGGGCGGCGTTACTGAATGCGCGCGTAGGGCGGCGCGCAGACGGGAGACGCGCTAGACGATCGGGCGCTGCGTGGCGAGCGGGTCGGGCGCTGGGCGCAGTCGCTACTGGCGATCGACGCCGCGGCGAGGCGGATGGGCGCGCTGCGGCGCAGGCGCTGCTGGCGGCGAGGCGCGCTGGGCGGCTGGGCGCGCGTGGCGAATCGCACTGGGCGGCTAGGTCGCGCGTGCGGGCGCGGCTATCGAGGGCGGCGCGCACGGATCGAGGCGGCGCACGCGGATCGAGGGCGGCGGCGCGGAAAAATTTAGGTTTAGAAAACCTCTCTGATACCATGTTAGGTGTAAAAGATTAATCAATTTTCATAACAACAAACCTACAATTGTACAGGGTATATATAGATACACAGTTATATAAATATGGTAGCTATACAAATATAGATACAACTGTATACACAGCTGTATTCCCTAACAGCCTCCAACTCCTCATAGTATCCAAAACATGAATGAAAGTTAAGGGAAAAATAAGCTAAACCCAATCAGATAATGAAGATCATCAAGCTCTCTTCCAATGGTGGTCTTTTTCTCCTCAACCTTCAAACCCTAATGGTGGCTCCAAAAATATTCAAAACCCTAATTTATTCTAGACAATAAATTAGGTAAATAAGCAAAGAATTGTTGTTACTTAACCTAAATAGCTAGATCCACCAAGATAAAGGACTTCAATGCATAGATAGATGGCAAAGGAAAGGATCTACAGCAGAAGCAGAAAAAAAATGAAAAAAAAAAAAAGACTATTTCCCTATGTAGCTCTTATTTTTTTTTATTTTAATATTATTTAAATGGTTCTAAGCCATTATATATGTTAAAATAGTCTTAGGGCCATCAAATCGCAACTTAGTCAGCACATAGGTGATGTTTGGGTTGCTGATTAGGTATTTTAAAAATAAAAAATTATGGCCTTTTATATTTTGGCTTCTTATTTTTTTTTATCATTATTAGATCCATTTATTTGCAGCTTTTTTAACCCAATTTTTTTAAGGAATTTATTTATTTATTTTCTAAATTTATCTTTTTATTTTTAATAATATATTATTATTTTTATATTATGACAATAGCAAGGACTATTTGGAGAAAAAGTTGGCCCATCTCATATGTTTTTTTTTACAAATTTCGTTATCAACTTATGACCATAATTTTATTTCATATACACATATATAAATATTTTTAAAATTAAATTCATTATTATTTTTATATGCATTGTAAAATAATGGAGCATAAGTTTGCCAATAAGAGCCAATGGCCTACTTATAAGGGCTTAACATATATATTAATGATTGCATTTATACCACTAGAAACTATTAAGACATAAAAGTAAAAAATAACTAGGTTTTTAAAAAATGCATTCTATTTTAATATTGTAACAAAAAAAGAAAAAATAGATATAAAATGGTGAATTTTTTTAAAAAAAATTAATAAGTTTTAAAATGCTTCCTTTTTAGAACAATAACCATTTAAATATTTGATAGGTTTTATTTAAAAAAAATATTAAGTTTTAAAATAGTTACAATAAAATTTTCATAAAAATTAACTTAAAAAAACTAAAACATTACCACTATAGTAATTATGAAAAAAAAACCGAGGAAAGTGAAAAAATAATATTTTTTTAAAGGTATAAAAATGTCCAGTTAACACTTAAATATTGACCGGAGATAAATACAATGGTCTTAAAGGCCATTTTGAGAAATAAAATGGCATAAAACCATTTATACAATTAAAAATAAACATATTACTACTTTAGCCAAAAAAAAAAAAAAAAACCAAGAAAGCACACTCCCACTCCTTTTCAAAGGTAGTCAATTCGCTTTAGTGGAGTCCTTTCAGATTAAAGACACAACAAAGTCCACCGAAGTGGTCCACTACCTTCTGTAAACAAAACACACCTTGAGAAATCCAAGAAGAGGCTGAAAACAAGTTGGATGGTTTGAAGGTTTTATCTTGCATCAATTCACATATTCTCATCCAGACTAATTTGCTGCTATAAAGAACACTACACTAAAAAAGAGCTTTAGAGGTGGTTATCAAGACTTATAGAGGCGGTTAAAACCGCCTCTATAGTTTTAGCGGTGAATTTTTCACCCGTCTCTAAACCGGCTCATATTAAGCCGGCTCTAGAATTTAGAGCCGGTTTGATACAACCGTTGGGGTAAATTAATAGCTAAGAAAGCAGTTTTTAGAGGCGGTTATAACCACCTCGAAAGATATTTTACCTATAGAGGTGGTTATAACCGACCTTTACAATCTAAAATTTTAAAACTCTAGTTATAGTTTTAGAGGCGGTTATAACCGCCTCTAAAATTAATAAGAGCTTAACAACACTCATACTTTTAGAAGCGGTTATAACCACCTCTACAATTAAAATTTTAAAATTCTAAATATTGTTTTAGAGCCGGGTATAACCCCTCAAAAACATGCCTAACAATTAGTTTTTAATTAAATATATATTATTTAATCAATTAAAAACCTGCTTTTAATCAATTAAAAACTCACATTTTATTTTTATTTTACAAAATAAAATAATGAAATACACATAAATTCGTAGTCTTTCTTTGACAAAATAAAGTAGCGATTCAACTCACCGGCTTTCACTATTAAAAAGGAAAATAAAATACAAACTCTGAATTCTTTGATAAACAAGTTCTATTAAACCATAGCCCTAAGTGTTTGGAATCTATGGATTAGAAACCTAAAACATGTTATAGATTCTGGTTTACATAAAAAGAACTGTTTAATTCTGCACAATAACTGATCTTTAAGAGAGAATTGCTAAGAAGACAGCCAATTGATTCATCAGTTCTCAAGCTCTATGACTCCACAGTCTATTTCTTCTCAGAGTTGCTATCAAGCTCATTCTTCAACTGCAATGAAAAGTCATCATTCACATCATCATCATCCCAATCATCATCCCAATCATCCTTCCATTACTGTAAAATTACTTTACCTTCTTTGTCATCTTGCTCTGCAAAATTTATGCAAAATGATGCTTACTTATTCCAGGCAACAAATTCAAAGTAGCTACTTGTTTCTGATCATTACTTCATCATGAAGCCAGTAACAAGAAGTTAAATAGTTGCTAATAAATAATGTTCAGTTGACAACTTTGGAAGCCAAGAACATTAGGAATTCAAAGTCATCTTCTTAACAAGCATGGGTAAAATAATTGTGTGCAAACATCAATACAAGATAAAATTTGGACGGCCATAGAAATTGGGGAATCAATAAGAACAATATACGACCATAAATCAATCAGATCAAAGATTACATTCTGACTGCATTAATAATACCAAATCCGAAAACCAACTTGACGAGATAAAGAAAAAGTTAAAAACAAGAACACATATCAACAAGTTTAAAGATAATATTTCCACTGGAATAGGAACTTGACACTGAAGAATTAACAATTTATCAAAGCACAAAAGATTACATTTTCACTACCATTAACAATACCAAATCAGAAAACTATGTTGACAAACGAAGAGAGAGTTAAAATCAAGAACACATATCAATGAGTTCAAAGATAATATTTTGACTACAATAGAAAACTTGACAATGAAGAACAACAACAAATACAGAAACTTGAGAACAAAAAACAGCTGATGATCTATTTTGATAATCAAGCACATCATAATTAGTTAAAAAAAAAAATGAGAATTATCATTCTCATTTTTTTTTAACAATGTGAGGTATTGATAGCATCAACAATGTGGGGTTTATTTGTTTAGCAACATTATCATTCTCTAATTCATGTTTGTGGAGTACCTGTGGAGGAGGTGACTGCAAAAAAATAGGGGCTTTTGATCATAAGTGTGACTGCAACAGTGGATACAACAACTTGTTGAACAGTTCCAGCTTTTCCTGTTTAAATATGCATGTCATTAAATAAAAGCTGATGAGTTAATCAATTACCTCTTGAATCAAATGATGTGATGTGTTGGCTAATAAATGAAAACCTAAAAAAGCTTTCAAATATCATCAATCTAAATATATATATATATATAGACATCCACATGACCATATATCTACTTGCACAAGTTGTTTAAATGATCACAATGGCTAGCATTTCTGCAGCAAATCAATTCATGAGGTAATTTGCAATCTTATAGTGATATTTTCTTATACACAAGTTGTTTAAGTATAATTTTACCAACAATCACTCTCTAGTTTGACTTACATGCTTGGTTTAAAACAAGTTAAAAAGAAACAAAAATTATTGATCAAGTACATTAAAAATACACACAAAAAGGCCAAATAATATATCAACAACAAAACTAAAAAGCAGGGCAATGGCATCGGTAAATTTCTCAACTCTTGATTCTTGAGTTAAGGTAAAAAAAAAATTAATATCATAAAATCACAAACCTGTACACTGTTGTTAACATGAATGCCATAAAACTATCCAGATCTCATGTGGTTATCGAAGGGTAACCTATTCAATGGACAATGGTCTGTTAACAAATTAAGAACCAAGGCTATGCAAAATAAATCAAGGAAAAACATAGATAAATAGCAGAAAAGAAGGAAATATAACCAGCTCAAAGCAAACAAATATATTTAAAAAAAAAGGAAAAATACCAATTAAGCAAAAAAAACAAAAATCATTGTTCTCTAGGAGAAAAAAGACTGTGACTACTCTCTACAAGAAAATGATACAAAAATCTAAATGCTATACCGTGCTTTTTATTTTATCTGCTTCATCCATTATACTTTGAAAGTTTAGACCAGTTCAGTCCTAAAATGGAAAGATAAAGCAAAGAAATACATACTTTTCTTTTAGAAAAATAAGTGGACAAAATAAATAAATAGGATAACAACAAGACTTTCACATACCTTGGGCATTTCGAAACCAAGTAGTTCAATCTCCCATTGAATATGAGAACCTTCTCAAACATTAGGAGGTCTATTCATAGAACAATCTTTTAGTTCTTTGCCAAATATATTTTTTTGAGAAACCTAAATGTTAAGTTTGAGTAACCTTAAAAACTTTTCATAAGCATAATCAGGTGGGCCAGTAACAACAGATATTTCTCTAGGAAGCATCAAGCGTACACACATTTCAAGTCCCTCAGGAACCTATAGAAAAATTCCAGAGAAAAAATAGTTAAAGATTGATCAGAGTTCACAGGGACATATTCATTGATGTTTGAAACAGAGATTAGATCCTAGAAAACTAAATGGAAGTTATGCACCCATGCACCTTAATCAGGGAAATAGACAAGAATGGATCTCATATGATATACAAAGTACTACTATGATGTTTCTTATTTGTAACAACATGATCCTATAACACTACACTGAAAAGATTCTGAATACAAAAAGAGTAAAACCAAAAGAATACTTTAAAGATGATGGCTGACAGATTCTTGCCACAAGATAGAGTGCATAATAATGCCATGGGACAAGTGAGACTTGATATGATACAACAAGGCAATTTTAATGATACAAGACAGGTGAAAATGGATGGTCAGGGCACCACTTCCTTTGAAGGAGGCACAGTCTAATATTGTCCTTAAAGGCACACCAATATAACTTGAAGAGGAAAAAAGCATCAAGCTCTAACTTGTTTCAGATTTGTTTATTGGACATTCAGACAGATCCTAGCATATCCCTAACTCTGAACACAACTACCCTAAGTCTAATTGGAAAAAAATCAAACTAAGTGTAATACAACGGCCACAGTTGACTTGACAAGATTGCTCTACCTAAGAAACAAACATTGCCGACAACAAAGGAAGAATCCTAAAAAAAATCAAGAGTAATATTAGGAAAGTTGTTTAATTAGAAAATGTTTACAGAGCTTACAAGTCCTTCACCGGAACTGTATTCCAATGGTTGACCATCATTATCGACTCTAGTATCATAAAAGACAGTCTTTTCCTCATTAAGGAGCATGCCTTTGTAATGCACCTTTAGTAGGCTATCTTGAAGAGGGCAGTCCATCGGGAATTCACCTAATCATCCAGTAACAAAAGCATCCAAATAAACAAAAATAAATAAATGTCAAATACAATATCAAAATGTGAATAGAAGTTCAGTAGAAGGATGAAAACATGACTACTTCATGATAAGAATAATGTTGGTACTCGTTCTAAGGAGATCCACTGCAGTAGAAGAATCAACAATAAAAACTAATACTCAAGGTTCTATACTAGTGGACGAGATTGTTACAAAGATGTTTACCTCTTCCATCAACAATCCACTGTTTTATAAGACGGCCATCACCAAGCATATCCCGCACCTATTTCCATGAAATTCAGTGTTACATGAAAGTAATTCATAAAGAAAAAGAGCAAATAAAAGATGGCACATGAAAAACATAGTTAGAAGGTGGACAAAATTAATTTGATGGGGAAGATATTTAGTGCACAAAACAGAAAATTTCAACTGCTTAGAAACAAAAAGGTGAATAAAAGGAAAAGCATTCACTGAAACACCTCCAAAGCATATCTCAGATTACAATGGAGGCAATTTGGAAAAAGTTGAATAGCATTATAAATGAACGGTAAATGCACCTGAATGAAATGAACTAATTCAACTTCAAACTGAATGTCTTCAAGGTCTTCTGTTATAATCATGAGAGGAGATTCAGTTAAGTAGGCATTTGAAACAAATACGGCACCCTTCTCTCCTCGAGTCATTGTTCCCATCTCCATCTCAAGATCCTTAGGTACCTAAACTACAAGCACCAACTATCATGACATAAAAAAAAATATAGAAGTAACTATGATATCTTTATACTGGTTAAAATTAAGTACACCAAATAAAACAAATGCCAATTGAATCATATTGTATCAAAGTAATGCCTTAAAAAAATAGAAGAATATATAGAAATGGCCATTATATTACATATAGATGTATCAGTCAAGCAGAACTATTTAAAATCATTCAGGATTAGTCCACACCATTCAAACAGCTCAATTAAACATGTACAGTCCAATATGTAATAGACTTCTAAAGACCATGAATCTTTCTAACCCCCTATCAAACTATTTTTGCTTTATTTCATGCCCAATAGTTTGTCTTCCTTACTGTATCATTATACCAACCGCTGATACAAAGAGACAAAGAATAAATAATTTTTAACCAATCTATAGGATTCTTATTATAATCACATTGCACTATCTCAGTCCACTAATGAATGAGAATAATTTTACACCTGAAACCTCCTATCAAGACCTTGCTTTGCACTACCACCAGTTTAATCACCTTCAACTATAAAGATTTCTGAAATTCTCACAAAAAATGCCATAAGAAAAAAGGCCAAGAGAATATCAAGCACATAAACAATGTTTCATATTCTACTAAAATTATAGATATACCGATGTTGGAATATCCTATAAATGAAGTACATAGATGCATACGCAAGGATAAGCATGTTATTTGATGTAATCTACAATAGTCATTCTACCTTGTAGGCTAAAAACATCATAATAATCTCGTAAGATCAATGCTTGGAAGACTACTCTCATTAAGTAAAGGTAGATGTCAATCAGAAAATATAATTTGGCACAAAAAACTTTTCCAGATTAGAATCATCTCCTTCAATCATATATATGAAAAAAAATTTTGAAAATCAGAATGATGCAAAAGAGAACCATGAAAATAGGACACTCAATCCAAAGCTTCACCAATTTGCTCCAAAACTTAGAAAACATTTCCTCATAAGTCAATTGTAATTGATGTATGCATCAAAGAGAACATTGCCCACAAACTCCATTGTCACTAATTTGTTAATATAGTTCAACAGATTATGCATTGTTCCAGGAGTGTTCACTTCGAGAGCATTGATATCTCGATAGAAAAAAGTTCATATTAGATAGTGATTTGTAGTAGACTACCAATAGATAAGGATCTAAACATCTATGGAAGAGTAAGAAGTTAGAGGAGAAGAGAGTAGAGACCGAGGAGGGGAAGGTCCTTGTCTTCAGGTTCCAGAGCAATAAGGCAGCCGATGATGGCGATAGCGTCGGGGAGTAGATTAGTCTTCACTTTAAGCTCAAGTAGTGATCGAAGCACCTTGATGTCGTCTGGATAAGAGGTGAGGTGGTCTTCGAGTGTGCCGACTTTCTCATCATCAACAAGGGATTCCATGAGGGTCTCGGACTGAGAGATAGGGGTGG
>NC_052484.1:13325198-13342584 GCF_009730915.1 Dioscorea cayenensis subsp. rotundata
GACACTCATATGAGAAGCAATAGTTGTTAGAATGATAAGTATCACATTGTATAATGGGGTTCAAGAGGATTATTGCCAGCGCAATAAACATTAAGTTTTCATGTAAGTGGCAAGCCAATTTTGATAATTTAATGAAGGAATCATCCGAAATATATTCCAAACAAAATTTTAAGAGTATATTGGTATGGTTTAGTTGTTAGCAGCTGATAGTATCTATATTATTTTGCCTATTTTGTAATTGATAAGAAATCAAGTTGAGGTTGAGATTTTAGTAAGGGTGAATTTTTGGGCTATCTGACTTGTGGCTTTGTATAATGCAATCTAAAAATCCAGTAGTAGTCTCATTATAAGTTTAAGTCTAATTAAGAATAGGATTTGTGTAAGGCCGAAGAAGGTTCGAGATAATTGGGCTGTATTTATCAAAAATATCTTATAAGAAGCATGTAGAAATAGAGTTAATGGAAATAAGTGTTAAGAGATGGTTTATGGTTTCTTTTATTTGTGTAAGTGCCTCAGTGAAATCATCACCTCTGGATTTCATCGTTATTATTGTGTATTATTATCATTATTATTATTATTAATATTATTATTATTATTTTAGGGTTTAGAACCTTATATCATACTATCATAGTATCTCTTTTTATGAGTATTATCTTGTTTTTTTTTAATGTTTTAGATTAATATTCAAGTATGATTTTCGAAATTTAATATTAATAGCCTTTTAAATATTTCCGCTTCTAGAGATAGAATCACTCAGTTATGTTATGTAGCAGCTTAAAGTCTTTTGCTGCTTTTAGGTTTTGATTCTAAGTGTTTGACAAACTTGACAACAATTTAATTGTGTAAAAAAAAAAAATTCCATTATAACTCATGATTGGAGTGGCTGAGCATTTGAAAAGGAATACTAGTTCTTGGGTTTTTCTTTACACATCATAATCAAAGATAAGATTTTGGTGTCTTCACTTAAATCCAATGTAACTCCTGTAATCGTTGAATGGCTTCATTTCTCACTCCTGGAATTTGCTTTCTTATTAGCCTTGAATACGCCCACCTCTCATCTAGCATTTTTCCTCATTAATCATTAAGGTTGATCTGTTTCCTCTTTTCTTGGAAAGCTTCTTTTATTCCTAATTGTCTAATTACATAGTAATTGCATAATTTTTAATATTGGTTGCATTTATTTCTTAAAGCAATATTTGATTTTGATAGGTATAATTTTCAAATTTTAGGTATGAGATAGGTAGTGAATGCTGGATGGTTATTAAATACAGAGTTGTTATTAAAATCCTATGAGTTAATATAGTCACAAATATAAATATAAAGATTGATTAGGGCATCCAAGATCTTCTAAGACAGTGCCTATTTTTCTCATTTCAAAATTTGAAAATTGTATATGACAAGGTCGCATCTAATTGACTGATGAAGTTGTTTGATTAATAAACAAAGATATTTTGTTTAAGAGCATCAAATCTATCTTCTAGAGCTTAAATCATAGTCAAGTCTTAATCCTCCCCACCAAACACTACAAAACTCATGTGATATTAAAAATAAAAATCATTTATCATAAGCAAACAGCATAAACAAATATAGTATGAGTAATTTAAATCTTATGAACATGAAATACCAGAGAAAGGATATGGATGATCATATTATTGGATCAAACAACATCAACAAAAAAATAAATATGCCAAATCTATCCTCTAATGGTTGTATCTATAACCATAAAGACTAGGTCAGTGAAAGAATCCTTTTACCTCTGTTAATGAGTAATATATTAGGTGAAAAGGAAACCCTTTCAAATGGGAACCTAATGGAAGACACACACTTTTTGAAAAAGGTGTGAAGAGAACTTGAAGAGGGTCATTGCTGCAAGAAACAATTGAATAAACAAGCCTCATTTTTGAGGATAAGGAGGAGAATGAGTAGAGAAACGAAGAGAGCAAAAGAGTGTTGTTGGGATGAAAGGAGAGCATTGACGCTGAGGAACGAGAGAGCTTTGAAAGAGAAGGTATGGTTGATGATAACGTCATTTTTGAGGAAAGTCTCACTTTTTGCTTTTGATTATAAATGTCATACTTTCGGACTTTTCAAATGGAGTAAAAATAGAGAGTTGCGATGATCGTTTTAATGTCATTGCGCGTCATGGTCACTACGTGGGTGTTCGCGCCGAGTGTCGGCGTGGGTTTCGGGGATTCGATCCTTATCTCATAAGGTGAGGCCGCGGTTTAGTGATAGTAGCGACTCTACGTGTTCGTCGCCGGATTCTGACGGACATCGTGCTTTCTAAATAAAAATAGAAGTTGGATGTTATAGAAGTCCACTTTTGATTTCTAGATTCACTTTTTATAAAATAAATATATTAAAAGTGGGTGGAAGTGGTTCATTTTCAGCTCACTTCCATGAACCAAACACCTCTTAACAAATATTCCAGATTATACGTGCAAAAATTATTGTGTGTAAACAAGTTAGCAGATATTTGTTAAATAAGATGATGGGTGAAGCCCACCACTTTTTGAATAATAGGTGATATCATGGATGTTATTGCTTTAGTAAAGACAAGGAATGCAAGTAAGATATCAACGTTTGTTCTCTTTAGAATTACAGTATTGTTTTAAATTTTATAAAAAAAAAATTGCAACCTCATGTTATTTTAATGGAATTAATATAATAAATGCTTTTAGACATTTTTAAAATAAATTATATGACTAACTCAAACAATACTATTTGTGTTAATATAATAGGTATGCAAATATGTTAATGTAAGTCTCTAGATTGATGGCTAATTTAAATAAATTTTTGTAATACTCAAATTTAATGCTTTTAAATATATAAAATATCAAAAGGCTATTAATAGACAAAAAAATAAAACATGAGTTAGTAATATAGTTGCCACAACTTTGAATTGAGAGTAATTTTATTTTTAAAGAAAAAGCTCAAGAGAAAATTATTATAATGTGTGTGGTATCAATTAAAAATAGAAATTATGAATATTATTGCTTTTGATTATTTAGTAGATTGACATCAGTGTAAACGTTAACTGATGAATGTATAGCTGGGCATATTTTTCACATTAGGATTTATATATTTAGCTTGTCTTTTTGCATGTTTTTCTTCATTTTGATGCTCTGTTTTGGTTCTTTTTTATGTTGTACAAAGATTAAGTGCTTCGAAAGAAAAGAGCATTTTTGAGAATGAACTATAGTGAAAACAAATAGACTTCATATTTTTCTAGCAAAAAGAACAAGCTTAAAAGCACTCTCATACTTAAGGGGTGTTGCCATGTGAACAAATTTACAAAGGACTCTCAAAATGAAGGGATGTTGGAAAGTGCATAAGGTTGTGCTTAGGCTAAGCATAGGCTAAGCATGAGGCATACTCAAACTACACAAATTTCTGGAATTGTGATTGTTTAGATCTTGCATAGTGGATAGAAGTAGGGATGTAAATGGGGCGAGGCGGACGGAGGAATGGGATCCCCGATCCCCGATCCACCACTTCCACGGAGACGAGGATTCCACGTCTCCAAATTCCCATGGGGAAAAAAATTCTCCTCACTCGCTCCACGAGGGATCCCACGGGTCGGGAATCCCACCCCCAAATTTTTTATTACATAAAATTCTAATAATACTATGTATAAAAATATAATAATACTATGTATCAATATATATATATATATATATATAAGTAGAAGACCTATTTGACACTTATCGATTTCTCATAAAAAAATTTTACCAATATTATTTTAATAATATTAAAATATTTATAACATAATACTAAATTATATTATTTCCAACTAATTTTTATTATTTTATCTCATAATATATAATAAAATTAATTTTTTTAAAATATTGTATCTTTGAAGTTGATAAATAGCTTATTTTATCTAATCTTAATTTTATCTTAATTTTTATAGAAAATAAAAACTTTATTAAATTTATTAAAAATTTCATATAATTATATTAAATACATCCTGCAGGGAGTAACACTAATATTACTAAAAAGTCTAAAAACATTATTAATAAATACCAAAAATATATTTTTTTAAAATCCAAATATTTGGTCCTTATAATCTTATATCCATATTGAATTTTTTTTTAAACATACATAAATAATTGATAAGTGCTTGTGCGAGAAGAATGCAAAGTGTTCTTTCCTTATGACGAGCATTACTTTTATCGGGTTTTTAACGCTATTATGTGTGTATTTATGTTACTTTCATGCGAGATAGGGTTGTGAGGCCGAATATTAGAGAAAAGAAGCCAATGTGGATCGTAAATGCACTATTTGGAGGAAATCTTGAGAAGGTTCAAGCGAAGACATAAGTCGGGTTGAAATCGCGAGAATGTGTGCCAATCTCCTCGTATTCAAGTTAGCTAGCGATTTGGAGGGGCACAAGAGGCGAGTCACATTCAAGCATTACGACTTATGCATATATAACAAGATCTCCACCAACATGTCCGTTATTGAAGAAGCAAAGCGATCTATGGCGTAGCGTGTGTCCGTTTATGTTACCTCGATAAAAAACATGGATTCGGGAGTATTTTTGGGTGATCTTGTAGCGGGGGCATTGCTGACAAAAACACTATAGCGGTAATGTTTCTGGCAGAGGCGAAGAAGGATGAAAAGCAGAGAATCCCGCAGGCGTGCATTAATTCCACTGCCGGGTGTGGAAAAAATCCTAAGGCGCCCACGGGGGCGTGTGGATTCCCGATTCGACCACTTTAAAAGCCGATTTGACATTCTTTTTCTCCATCTTTTCCCCAACTTGAGAGGGCTTGGGTAGGGGTTTTGAGAGGTATTGGCTAGGGATTTGGAGAGGTTCTCTGGCTCCAACATCGTGCTCTGTTTGGAAGAAGGTTAGTGGGAGAGCTTTTCAAGTCGGCACCGATCCGGCGAGGTGTATCCTAAGTTTGGACAAAGGGACCCTTGGAAGAGTAGAGGACTCTCCACAAGACCATGGACACGACTATCGAGGGGGTTTTCTATGAATTCTTTGCTTTTACATTTGATTTCATTGATTGTAATTAGCTCCATGGAGAGGTAAACCCCTTAGTGGGTACTTGGGTATTTGAGAACCCTAGTATGTATTCATTTCATTGAACCTCTTTTATTATGCGTTCAATAAATTAATGTTTTTATTTGAGTTCAATCTTAAATGCTTGATTGTATGAATACTTCCTTAGAGTGACACTAGGGTTGAGAGTTCTTATTGGTAACCCTTGTGAGTGAGTGACACACTACGAGAGTTAGACAAAGCTAGATTGGAGAGGGTTGAGAGGGTGAGTCAAAAGGTAGCGGAGCGTCCCCTTTCCCCTCCGGTGTGATTTATTCTACCTCTATTTCCTCAAGTTCTTTGCGGTCATAGTAGAGTGAATGGGCTAAAGGATGATCTTCCGCTGAGCCTTAGTTGCGGGTACAATGGAGTGAAGCGTTGAAGTGATTTTAGCACCTAGGGCTTAATTGTGGCTAGGGACCTTTCACCTGGACCAAAGGGTTAGGTCTACATTTAGGAAGAGGATTTATCACTTGGAATTCCTAGAACTCATCGCAATTCTATACGAGTGCGAGGTTGAGAGGTTATTTAATTTCTCCTCCTGGACATGTATAGAGTTAGGCATGGTTGACCTTAGATTTGGGACCATGTATTTATGGATCTCAACGACTCATTATTGCATCAGTTAGAAAGTATAATATAGGCTTCTTGCACTTGAAACGATTGTCCTAGGCGGAACAATATCCGAGTACCCCATTTATATCGATTGCCTTATCTTCTCCTTTACTTGTGCTCTCTTTCTTGTTCTTTTACTTTTGTTATTTCACATCTTGTTACACATATCACTATTCATCTTTCACTTAGTTAAGAAACAATTTAGGTGTTTTTATTCCCTACTCCGTGTGGATACGATACCCCACTCATCTGGGATTTTATTACTTTGACAAACCCGTGCACTTGCGGGACATACGCAAGGGGCGTTGTCAAGTTTTTGGCGCCGTTGCCGGGGAGTAGGCGTTTAGAGATACTTTGCACTTTGTTTTCTTAGCTATTCATTTATTCATTCTAATTCATTTTTTCTTATTCTATCATCGTTCTAATTTCCTTTTCTTTCTTTTTGGTGCAGCTCCAGGTTATGACCCGAGGAAACCCTTCAATATTGATTGAAGGAGATCCCAAGCTTGAGCGTACACTTAGAAGAAAGGGAAAGAATCTGTGCAATAACCATCTAATCTAGCTGATTTGGAAGTAGAAGAATCTGAAAACATGGCAGACCAGAATGAGCAACAACGGACATTATCCAATTATGCCAGACCTTTAGTATTGGGGGCACAATCGAGTATTATCGTCCCCGATTACACTTTCGAGAACTTCGAGCTAAAGCCAGCATTCATTCACATGTTGTAGCAATCTGCACAGTTCAATGGTTTCATCGATGAGGATCTAAAAGCAGATCATATAGAGAACTTTCTCGAGGTCATATGCTTAAGATAAACGGGGTGACGGATGATGCCATCAAGTTAAGAGCCTTCCCATTTTCCTTAAAGGGGAGAGCAAAATAGTGGCTACACTGATTACCTAAAGCATCGATTACCACATGGGAGGATATGGTAGAAGCTTTTCTGGCCCGTTATTTCCCTCCTGGAAAATCTGCAAAGCTTAGGAATGAGATCTCGTCCTTTGTATAGTCGGAATTGGAGTCTCTATTTGAGACATGGGAAAGGTTCAAGGAACTCACGAGAAAGTGCCTCACAACACGGAGTTCCCGGAGTGGATGATTGTTCAAACTTTTTACAACGAGGTTGAATCCGAGTACAAGGCAACTCTTGGATCTGCGGCAGGAGGTACTTAGGTAGCAAGACCCCGGTGAGGCCCGTCAACTAATTGAAGAAATGGGGTTAAATAGCTACCAATGGAATGCTAGGGAGAAGAAAAAGGTGGCCGGGCTCCATGAGATAGATGTAGTAACTTCATTGGCGGCTCAAGTGGAATCATTGAGTAAGAAGTTAGATCTTCTAACTTTTGAATAGAATGGCGTTTCGTGAGTACTTACACCGGTGTGGTGGAGGACATGGTCCCTCCGATTGCGCGATCTCCATTGGTGATGCATCTTCGGTTGAGAATGTCGATTTTGTGGGTAATGCAATGAGGAACCAAGGGAATCCATATAGCAACACCTACAATCCGGGTTGGAAGAATCATCCCAATTTTTCGTGGAGCAACCAAGGTCCACAAAAGGCCATGTGGCCACCGGGTTTCCAACAACAACAAACCCCAAATATGAAAAATCGAGTTTCAGGTTTGGAGACCCGAATGACCGATTTGGAGAAGGCCTTGATTAGGTTTGTGAAATCGTCAGATACAAGGTTTCAATCAGTCGAGGCTACACTTCGCAACCACACCGCCTCTTTGCACAATCTTGAAAATCAAGTGGGGCAGATTGCGAAGTCTCTATTAGAAAGGCCACGAGGAAGCTTGCTGAGTAATACCGAGACCAATCCTAGAGAGCATGTGAAGGCGATCACTTTGAGAAGTGGTCGTGAGGTTGAAGGTAGGCTTCCAAGTGAGAGGTCCAATGAACACGCACCCAAGGTTATATAGGTTAAGGAGGGTGCAAGCAAAGAGAAGGAGGTGGCACCCCCACCTTTCAAGCCAAGAATCCCTTATCCCTGTAGATTGAAGAATGACGAAGGGGATAAACAGTACAATAAGTTCCTGTGTTTGTTCAAGCAACTCCACATTAATATTCCTTTTGTTGAGGCATTGACCCAAATGCCTAAGTATGCAAAATTCTTAAAGGACTTGTTGACTAACAAGAGGAAGTTGGAGGAGAGTGCTTCAGTGATCTTAGATGCGTCTTGCTCGGAGGTGTTGCAAAAGAACATGCCGAATAAAAAGAAAGACCCGGGAAGCTTCATCATTCCGTGTAATATTGGCAATTTGGGTAGGAAATGGCATTGGCGGACTCAGGGGCCAGTATCAACGTCATGCCATACACCTTCTTTCAGAATCTAGGCTTGGGCGAGCCTAGACCCACTCGGATGATTTTGCAATTGGCGGATCGAACGGTGAGACATCCGAGGGGTATCATCGAAGATGTTCTTGTCAAGATGGACAAGTACATTTTTCCTGTAGATTTTGTGGTGCTAGACGTCGATGAGGATATGGATGCACCTTTGATACTTGGGAGACCGTTCTTGCAAACTTCCAAGGCATTGATTAACATGGACCGCGGGAAGCTAACATTGAGAGTTAGAGATGACAAGCTCAGATACCGCCTTGCTGAAGCCATGCGGCATTCTCTTGATTTTGATGATACTTTGAATTTTCTAGACACTACTGATGAGATTGTTGATGAATACATGCAGGAAATGTTCAATCTAGACCCGTACGAGGGTTTGTTCGACCAAGAGGTGGAAAATGAAGAAGTTATGATGCTTGGTTCGACTGAAGAAGTACCTGTGGGATCAAAAATATGCGTCTGCCATCTTGAAAAAGACACCATACAGTACATCGAAGCACAAATATCGTATTTATTTTGTGGGTTCTTCCATTTCTAATAGGGGCAAGCCCCTATTAGTAATTACCCCAGATTATTATCTCGGGAACCTCCGATAAGGGCAAAAGTACAAGTAAAAGGGCAAGGAAATTTGCGAGTTATAAATTTTGTTATTTTATTATATATATATATATATATATTTATCATATATCGTTGTCGTTGGTTATGCCTTGTCACCGCGTCGCATGCCTTGTTGCCATTTTGAGATATATATATATATATATATATATATATATATATATCTCGTTATTGCCTTGAGATTCGCCACTGCCTATGTTTTTGTCACCACGTTGCATGTCCCCACCATCATTTTTGAAAAGTCTTTTCTCATTACGGCCTTAATATATATATATATATATATATATATATATATATATATATATATATATATATATATATATATATATATATATATATATATATATATATATATATCTGTGTGTGTGTGTGTGTGTGTGTATGTCGTTTCCATCTTTCATATATCTTTCTAAGAAAAGGGTTCCGTTGCCGTGAATTGAACATTCTTGTTATAGCTTCTAACCAAGTAATTTTGTTGTTGCTCAGGTAAATGCCATCAGTATTTGTTGTATTGGCCGAACCTTTTTTCTTCATTGCTACACATCCCATCGTTTTCATCATTAGTATCATTGTAGTCACTATCTTTTCAGCATCACCAGCATCCATCTTTACTAATCACATATGACCCATTTTTTTTTAATACAAAACGATTTTTTGCATGCATGCATAGCATGATATAATGTTAGTAAATATTCATTCATTTTTTAAATGGTGGGCCCATTATATATATTTTTTTTATTCCATACTTTTTTTATTTCTCATCCCATGCACGTAGGCATACCTTCTCATTCTTTTATTCATTTTTTTTATTTTTTTGTTATTATTATTATTTTTTTTTACTTTCATGCACGTAGGCATACTTTCTCATTCTTTTACTATTAATTTTTTTTATTATTTTATTATTTATTTTATTTATATATATATATATATATTTAAAATTTTTATTTCTTATGCACGTGAGTCTCATCATTCATCAATTCTCTTTTTAAATTTTTAAATAAATAAATTTTTTTAATTTTAATTTTTTCTGGGCTATATGTATGTAAATATATGTAAAAATTACCCGATTAATAAGAACTATTCTACGAATCCATGCTCTTACAATTGCAATCATCAATCAATGCATAACAACCCCTAATTTTTTTATTGTTGGCCAGCCATTACCAATAAGTAACTCGTTAAAAAAAATGGATGCAAGTCAAACAAATAAGACAATTTCTTCACTCTTTTTTTTTTTAGTTCACTGAAGTAGCTTGCGGCATAGGCTTATTTTGCAGAAAATGTCTGAAAAGTATCATAGCTTGGCGAGGCCGATTAAGGGGAACTTCATGTCCAACTCTAGTAATGGTTACAAAGGTCAGGCCTTGATAAACCTGGCTTCATCCACCAACCTTTCCGTTGTGATACCATGGATACCAATTGGTGATGGTTGGGAGCTTGAGAGGATCGATTGAATATCTAGTTGCTATCACAGGAACTACAGCATCTGTGTCTACACTGAACACCCATATCCTTAGGCCTCCCGTAATAAGTTCACGATAGATAGGAAGCATTGATCTAGGAGAGTCTGCCCAATAGGTCCCAACAATATTACTGCACGTATCCCAAGCATGATTTAACCCAGTAACATTTGCATGGAGTGCCTTCTGAACTTCAGGATGGTTGTAATACATCCTGGCATAGCTTTCAGTGCATGGATCATATACTCTGGACATCCAAGGATAATGGCCCCTCAAAGTGTGTTTGAGAGATTCAGTCATATTGCAAGTGATTGTGTATATACTGTATGGATCAATGTTACCAAACTCTAAACTGACGGAGTCGAGGACCTTCACACACTCCATTGATGGATGTTCGGAAGATTGAAGGTCACAAGTGACCTTCAGATCTTTATAGGTGTCATCAGAAATCAAACCATGAGTCCACCAGTACTGAAAGGTGCCCACATAGTCATTGTAATCATCAGTCACAGCGTTCCCCACCATGAATCCCTTCAAGTTAATGATTGGATTTTGAATTCCCTTGTTCTTCCTATAAACAAGTTGGGACAATTGAGGAACATAGTGCCCTGCATAGCTCTCTCCAGCAATATAGAAATCCCTCTGTTTGTACTGAGGGAACCTCTCAAGCCAATTCACAAGGAAATGGTACGCATCTATGGCTGTTCTCTGGTCTCCAACAGTGTACAAATCCGAAGACGTATTGGTATACGAGAATCCAACACCCGCCGGTGACTCAAAAAAAAAACAGTATATTCGCCACTTTATTCCAAGCATACTGATTGAAGAACAATGTCTTCCCGTCAGAGTTGATACGGAACGGACCAAGCTCCTCAGAAGCGCCATAACCGATCGAAGAGCATCCAGGGCCGCCATTGAGCCAGAGAACAAGTGGCGCTTGCTAAACTGAAGCCGGAGTCTCAACAAGCAAGTAGAACAACGCCCGCCCTGCCTTCTCGTTCACAGTGATGTACCCGGAGTACTGCAAGAAGGCCACGTTGATGGGTTGCCCAGGGAGATGTGAGATCCGGTCAGCATCCTGGTCGGCGATGGAGAAGGTGAGGAGATGGTTTAGGGCTTTCGAAGTTCTCGGGATGATAGGCGCGGCAACCATGGCGTCAAGGAAGAGAGAAGTGCCGAGAGATGGCGGTGGCCATAAGAGAAGAGGAGTTCCAGGCGCGCCACAAGTATGGGAAGCTGAGGCTGCGAATCCTAACTGAGACACAAAAGGGAGAAAGCGAAGCAGCAGCAACAGTGCTTGACGAATGACATGCTTGGCGGCATTATTTCAGCCATTCAAGCATGCCACGGCAGTGAATAGCAGCAACGGCGATAAGCGTCGGCAGCGACCAATATACATGTATATATATTTTTATATATAAGAGGAGAGGAGTAAAAGACCTTTTCTTTCTTTTTTTCCTTTCAATTCTTCTTCCCTTCTTTTTTTCTTTCCCCCTTCCCCTTTTTAAAAGAACTTGCTTTCACCCTTACCCTAATCCCAAAAACCCCATCATCCCTATCTAATCCTAACTCCCCCGTGAGATCACAACGAAGCAGGTAATATCGGGTTCTTATCCTTTTTTTAATTTTAATTTTAATTAATAATATTTTTTTAAAAATAATTTCAAATTTGAAAATTTAAATTTCAAATTTTTTATTTATTATTTTATTATTCGCATTTTATTTATTATTTTATTATTATTTATTTTATTTTATTTTATTATTATCTTATTATTATATTATTATTATTATTATTTTATTATTTATTATTATTATTATTTTATTATTATATATTGATTATTTATTTATTTATTTATTATTTTATTATTATTATTTATTTATTTTTAAAATTCACTTAACTGAATCTACCTCGGGATGCGTACTCAAGTGCTTCAGGATTTGCATTTCTCCCATTGCCTTGAGATCTGCGCTCAGGCTACATGAAACTTAAGATCGTCTTGGGATGTGTGTTTGGCTATCCTAAGATTTGAGATTGCCTCGAGATATGTGTTCTCAAGAATAATCTTGTAATAATAATTTTTTTATGCCTCGAGATATGTTCTCAAGGGACAATTTTGTAATTTGCATTTTGTATTTACCTTGGAATTTGCATCCTAGTCCAAGACAACCAAATAATCTATTAAGATTAAGATTAAGACATTTAAATTTTAATTCTAAATATATCTATGATTAGGATATATTAGAATTTAAATTAAATTGGAATTTGGTTTCCATTAGGGAATTGAATTTTATTAGGACATGCGTTATATTATTTATATAAATAAATGCCCCTTCCTACTTTTCTCACGAAATTCTCTTTGGTGAGTGTGAGTGAGAGAAGTAGGAACCCTTTACCCTTTCTTTTGTTATGACCAATACCTCTCAACCTTTTTGGGATATAACTCAAAATTATAATGAAGTTCCCCAAGGTCAAGCCTTCATGCGCCACACTCCTATGTTTGATTCTGAAGCCGAACCCGCAATCATATATGAAGGAGGAGAACAATCAGAATGGGTGAAGCACTATCCAAATCGTATGGCTATTGCCAAATTGTCCACAAACCGTTGGTTTGAAGACGGCTTAACTGATGCAATTTGCTTGAAACCTGAAGGAGAAGTGAAAGATTTGAAGACATTCGAAACCCTTGGATCAAGAATCATCAATCACCGCCCGGGACGGAATGGTAGGGAGCCTATCCAAAATAGTTTAATCGATCTTCCATATTATGCAGGGTGGGCCAAATTCATAGTCAATAACTACTCCAAAGAGTTATTTGAAGCAGAATTGGTGGGCGGGATTATGTCTTCAGTTGGCCGCTATGATATTGACATAAACTTTTATAAAGCATTAGTAGAACTATGGTGTCCCGAAACAAACACTGTACACTTCTTACACGGAGAAGTTGGGGTTTCATTATGGGACATCAAGGAATTGGGAGGACTTCCAATTACCGGAGATATCTATGATGAAGTCATACCTCCTAATGACACAATCTGCCAAAGGTATGACCCTGAACTTTCTATTTTAAGAAATCTTTTCAACATCTTTCAATGGCTCTCAAGATAAAGCGTCAACGAAGATGTATTCTTTGAAGATTGGGTGGAGTTCTTTAGGAGATCAAGACATAGCTCCCGTTATAGGTCGACGTCTAATCCCCCTCCAATGCTTGTTTTCAAGGCAGATTTAGTTGCTTTTATAGCACTGTGGATATGCTTTTTTATTATGTCGGGTGATCGCAAGGTAATTAGACCAGGAGTTTTTATGATGGCATGCAACATCGCACATGGGTGGAGAGTAGCTTTTGCCTCCGCAGTGCTAGCACGCTTATACTTAGGCTTAAATGCCATGGCTAAACACAGAAGAGGGCCCGGATTCTCTACCACAATGTTCCCTGTTCATTTCTTATATGCTTGGGCGGGTTATTATTTTCGGAGCATATATCTCAAAAGGAGAATAGATGACAATACCTCAAGTATCCCTGGTTTGCTGAGAATACCCTAGATGTTGCAATTTATGAATTCCACCGTAACTCCGTTTGTCAATCCTATATATGTGAGGAACTTTATCTGACGTGAAAGCAATTTCATATCTCGCCCTTTCTCGTTCATGCATCATAATGACGAGGTAGTACGAGATTCGAGATACCCTACTGGACCATATGTATTGGAATTATATACCATGGAATATATGATGAATCTTCGTTGTGGAGTTCTTCTATTCCGGTGTGCAGGAGATCTTTTTGCAGAACCTTATAATCCACACCGATTTGGGCGCCAATTTGGATACGATCAGCATACTCCGGCGTTCATTGATATTCCCAGGAGGACTCCTAGCTCATTCTACATCCCGATGCATGACAGAGAAGGGAGACTTATACTTGT
This sequence comes from Dioscorea cayenensis subsp. rotundata, assembly GCF_009730915.1. Classification (NCBI taxonomy): domain Eukaryota; kingdom Viridiplantae; phylum Streptophyta; class Magnoliopsida; order Dioscoreales; family Dioscoreaceae; genus Dioscorea; species Dioscorea cayenensis. The sequence continues at coordinate 13,339,210 of NC_052484.1, forward strand.
TTATGCACAGAAATGGTTGAGGACCGTTGAAGGTTTTTTCCAACAGAAACATTCATTGTTGATCCAAGATGACTTCAGAGACAAGAGAACCATTAATAGGGAGCGAGGACAATCTTCGAAGGGCCACAGATTTATCAATGAAAGTATATTCATTGATGACATTGATCTTACTATTGACCCAGTTGTCCCATCAAAGCGACAAAGAACTGAAGGTATGTCAACTTTATTTATTTGCTTATTTGTTTATTTATTTTTCTATTATTAATATTTTTTTTAAAGAAAAAAAATCAACATTCTTCCTTTACTTCTTTTCCTTCGCAAAATTTTTCAAAAATCCCCAGGAATCTTTCTTTCTTTTTCTTTTGCGCCCTTTTCTTTTTTTTTCTTCTTAATTTAATTTGAATTTTAATTTAAAATTTTTTTTATTTAATTTTTTTTTCAATTTAATTTTTTTCAACGCTTTTCTTTTAAACAAAAAATCTGATTTTTTTTTAAATTTTTTTCTTTTTTGAAAAATTCTGAATTTTTTTTTTCTTTTGAAGTTTTATTTTTATTATATTTTTTTATTTTTATATTTTTTTGTTGTTTGTTTTTTTTTGTTGTTTGTTTTTTTTTAAAAAAAATTTTTATTCAAAATCAAACTTTATAGTTTTCACAATTTTTATTTGACTCAAAGTCCAAATTTTGACTCAAAGTCAAACTTTTTAACTTCACACTTTTTATTTGACCCAAGTCCAAATTTTGACTCAAAGTCTATTTTCAATATAGGGATACAAATTCATGACTCCCCATTAGACAATGTTAGGGCTATTCAAAGTCCTCCAAGAATTGATGATGTTCCCCCCATCAGATCTAGAGATGCACATGAGCTCCCATGGTAAGAAATATCTCTTTCTCCTTTTTCATCTATGCATCTTTAATGAATCTTGATGACGTCTTATATCTAGATCAAATAAACGCACAAGATTTAACTGTTGGCTTTGGAGAAAACATTGGAGTTGGTGACGATGTTGGGATGGAAGACAATATTGGAGTAGAGGAAAATATTAAGATTGAAGAGGCTCTTCCTAATCCACTACAAGGTATTGCTCTCATGTCATTTTTGCACCTTAATCCTTTGAATTCTAAGAGTTTTAAAAAAAACATGCTACTAGCCCCTCTAACCTTTTTTTATCTCTTCAAAAATTTGCAAATAACTCCTAAACTTCCATATTTTCATATTCTTAAAGGTTTTTTGCAATTAAGCCCCTCTCTTTTTTTTATTATTTTATTAATTTCTTTTATGCAGATTCTCCCAAACATTTTCTTTTCACTTCTCATCATCATTTATTCTTTTTTTCTTTAATTTTCCAATAACTTTTATTGGATGTTTTTTTGCGTTTTTGGGTTCCAACAAGGCAAATATTTTCTAAAAAATATGAATAGACCTATATACCTATTTTATCCCTAACTCATTATATGATTTGAATCATATGCACATGTAACATGGCCAACATGCATTTGAATGACATGAAACCCACGGTGGGGTCCACCAAGCATGTAAGTATAAATTCAACATCCATCTAATTCATGTATCCATGCATGGGATTTGAGAAGTCATGTATTATATTTCAATAAGGAAGACAATCACTCTTCAACATTTTTCTTCTATTTTTCTTATTATTTTTCTTTTTTTGCCCCTTAGTTATTTTTAAATTTTTCTTTTCTCGTTAGGGGGATGCACCGTTACCTTGGAAAAATGAGCTCCCATAAAACCCACCAATAATACAAGAAGTTTTTTAATATATATATTATTTATTTATATATATTTTTTCTTTTCTTTTTCTTTTCATCGCATAACGATTTTTTTATTATTATTTTTTTTTAGCGATTCAAGAGGATGAAAGTATTTCATCTCTTGGTCAAACTCCTTCGGCAAGTTTTATAAAAGATGCACCCTCTTCAATGGAGAGTGATGGCGGGAATACTCATGTTGAAAGTGTACCTTGTGATAGCAAAAATACTAACATTGAAAACACGCCTCAGAATAGTGGTAACGTCAATGTTGATACCACACCTCCAGGAATGCAGAACGAAGGTATTATTTATTTATTTATTTACTTTTTTTTTTACGAACCGTCTTGATATATATATATATTATTTTCTTTTTTTCTCTTTCGTTTTTTTAGAAGTCCAAGAAATTGCCAAGGACGTTCATACTCCCACCGAGGAATTGGAAAGTGATGGCTCTAATGCCAACGTCGGGATTACCAATTTGCCGGAACAAGCCCAAGGTTTTTTTTAATCTTCTTTTTTTATTATTAGGTTCAAAGAATATACTGAATGTAGTTTTACGCCTGCGAGACGAGATGATCAACAACATCAAGTCCCTCAACTATCACAACTACCAAGACATCATCAACAAAGTGAAGGAGTCAAAATTACTTTTTCAACCTTTCAACGTTGATTTGAACAATCTAGATCCTTTCATAGAGAAGATCGCTCGATGTGCATCCTATGCTAAAGAAGCAGCAGAGGATCCTAATGTTCAAGCTTGCATCCGTAGTCAACAAGCCAAGGCATGCGTACACGAAAGAACTTTGGCACTTGAGCATCTTAACAATCTCAAGACAGACTGGACCAATGACATAAATGCGAACAAGGAGGAGTATCAGAAACTTGCTAAAAGGGAATATCAACTTCAGGCTGAACTTTGTGAGATTCAAGGCACAATGAAGACTTTGGGTAGAAAGATAGTGGATTCAACGGACTCTATTTGAAGCTTCCGAGCCTACACAAGCGTAATCTTCAAGTTGCATTGGATGATGCCAAGACACAACTTCGTTTGAGAATCAAGGAGAGAACTTAGATACTCCTCTTATGGCTATTTTCACTAAATGGCTTGATGAGTTGGAGGAAGCAAAAGAATCATTGTTGAAATTTTCTTGGGCATTAAAGAGCCCTCTCCTTTCTTTGCTTTCCTAGTTTGTTTTTCTTAATTTGCTATTCTAGTTTGTTTATGCTTTAGCAATTTGATTTTTAAAACATCGATCATGGACATTTGATTTGAATAAGACTTAGCGTTTTTTTTTCTTGTCTTTTCTCATATCTCTTTGTTTTTAATAGAATACTTGGAGAATTGAAATCATGATTGTTTTTTTATTATTATCGTTTTTATTATTATTTGTTTTTGAATGAGGGGCCTTATATTTGTCAATATTTTTCAGCCACATTTGGAATGATTTTTATAAGCCATTCATCCACTTGATAGCACCATAGGGCGATCAGGGAATTAGACAAACAAGGTCTTTGAACTCAATTTTTTTTTTATGATAATCAAATGAGCTCAAATTCAAATCTCCATCGTTCATTTTAGAGATAAGGACCTTATAAATG
>NC_052484.1:13343584-13348155 GCF_009730915.1 Dioscorea cayenensis subsp. rotundata
AGATGAAAGATACTGAGTCTATTAAGGAGTATATTACAAGGGTAGTCACCATAGTGAACCAAATCAAAGGTCTTGGCTCCAAACTCACTGAAGAAGAAGTTGTCTCCAAAATTATGAGGAGCTTGGCTCCTAAGTTTGTGTATGTAGTCGTGGCAATGGAGGAAGCAAGAGACATCTCCAAAATGACTTTGGATGAGCTCAGCAGCTTATTGCAAGCTCATGAGGCAAGACTGAATAGATTTGCTGACAACTTGGAAGAGAAAGCCTTGCATGTTAAGACTGAAGCAGCAGTTGCAAAGAACTTTGAGAAGATGTCATTAAGAGGCAGGGGAAGAGGGTTCACAAGAGGGAGAGGAAGAAGTAGAGGCAGAGGCTCCAGCTCAAGAAGCTCTTCAATTGATGATGGTAAAAGACAATTCAATACTAAGTATTCATCCAAACCTAATGTCCAGTGCCATATATGCAAACGCTATGGTCATGTTAAGGCCAATTGCTGGTTCAGGGATAAAGGCACAGATAAGGAAAGTAAAGCTAATGCTGTAATTGAAAAAGACTCAGATCAGGAGTGCAGCAACCTTTTCATGACTCATGGCCTATGTCAGAACCAAGACTCTAAGATATGGATAATTGATAGTGGGTGCTCGAATCACATGTCTGGAGAAAAAGCTTTATTTCAAACTTTGGAGGATTCACAAACTCAGAAGGTGCGTCTGGGAGATGACAAGGAGGTTGAAGTTGCTGGCCAAGGTACAGTTGCTCTCAAGGTCCATGGAGGCCAAACAAAGTTGTTGCATAATGTCCAGTATGTGCCAAGGTTGGCTCACAACCTTTTGAGTGTGGGTCAATTGCTTTCTTCTGGATATTCTGTGATATTTGAAGGGGATCAATGCATCATCAAAGATGCTAAGACTGGCACACACTTGATGAAGATTTCAAAGACCAAAAATAATATGTTTCCCTTAGACTTATCATGCTCTGCAAGTGCTAATGTAGCTGTTAAAAAAAGTTGATGATTCTTTAATCTGGCATAGGAGGTTCGGGCACTTGAGTCATCAAGCTCTACAAGCACTGGTCAAGCATGACATGGTCCGGGGTTTGCCAATGTTAAAAGAGCCCAGTAAGTGTGATTCATGTGTGATTGGTCGCACGACTTCTCTGCCATTTCCTACTGGAATTGCTTGGAGAGCAAAGAAGAAACTACAACTGGTGCATGCGGATGTGTGTGGACCTATGCAAGTAGAATCTATGGGAGGAAGCAGATATTTTTTGCTTTTCGTGGATGATTACAGTCGTATGAACTGGGTCTATTTTATTAAAAACAAGAATGAAGTCTTTGGGTGTTTCCTCAAGTTCCAAGCAATGGTAGAAAGAGAAACCGGAGCAAAGTTGAAGGTCCTGAGGACTGACAGAGGTGGTGAATTCACTTCAAATGAATTCAGAACATATTGTGAACGGCTAGGCATCAGGAGAGAGTTCTCGGCTCCATATACTCCTCAGCAAAACGGAGTTGCTGAGAGGAGAAACAGAACACTGGTGGAGCGAGCGAGATGCATGTTGAACGCCAAGCAACTGCCAGTTTATTTCTGGGCGGAGGCCATCGCAACGGCAGCATATTTGTCTAATCTATCACCAACACGAGCTGTTCTTCATCGGACTCCATATGAAGCTTGGCGGGACTCCAAACCAACTGTAAGTCACCTCAAAACTTTTGGTTGCATTGCTTTCTCTCATAATATATCACATACTTTACAGAAACTAGATGAAAGGGCACAGCGCTGCATATTTATTGGTTATTGCATTGATTCAAAAGCATACAAATTATACAATCCAGTGAGCAAGAAGGTGTCTGTTAGTAGGCATGTGGTGTTCTTTGAAGATGAATATTGGAAATGGGAATCAGATATGGCAACAACACCTAGAATCACCTTGCGAGGAATGATTAATGGCTCACAACCATCTATAACCACTTTAGACAACAACACTTCTCAGAGTGTGGCATCCTCTAGTTCAGAGGATATTTCTCCCGCAGCACAACAAGAGGTAGAAACTACTCAGAATCAAACAGATTCGGGAATTGCATCGACGGATGGTTCACCTCCTCTGCGAGTTAGAAATCTGAGGGATATTTATGAAAATTGTTCTTTCGCCCTCAGAGCAAGTGATCCTATCACATTTGATGAAGCAAATGAATGCAAGGAGTGGAGACAAGCCATGCAGGAGGAATGGGCAGCTATTCAAAAAAATAATACATGGGAGTTAGTGGAAGCTCCAACAGATCAGAAAATCATTGGGTTAAAATGGATCTTCAAAACAAAATACAGAGCTGATGGAGAAATTCAAAAGTACAAGGCCAGGATTGTTGCCAAAGGATACTCACAAGAACAAGGAGTGGACTACGATGAAGTGTTCTCACCTGTAGCTCGAATTGAGACTGTCAGGATGCTATTGGCCTTAGCAGCACACAGAAGGTGGAAAGTTTATCATTTAGATGTTAAATCTGCCTTCTTAAATGGTGATATACATGAAGATGTTTATGTTGAGCAACCAAGAGGTTTTGAAGTATGTGGTGAAGAACACAAAGTCTATAAACTGAGAAAGGCTCTTTATGGTTTGAAACAAGCTCCTAGATCATGGTATAGCAAGATAGACTCTCACTTTCTTGATTGGGGCTTTCAAAGAAGTTCAAATGAGCACACATTATATTGCAAAACAAATCAGGCAGGTGATACACTAGTGGTTTGTATTTATGTTGATGACATAGTTTTTATGAGCTCATCTCATTCAATGTTAAAAGAATTTAAAGATGATATGATGAAGAACTTCGAGATGAGTGATCTTGGAGCTATGAGTTACTTCCTAGGCTTGGAAGTGAGACAAGATCAGCTTGGAATTCACATTTCTCAGAAAAAATACACAGAAGACTTGCTAAAATGCTATCACATGCAAGGATGTAAAGCTGCTCCAACTCCATTAAGCGAGAACATCAAAGTACAGGCCGAAGATGGTTCTGGGGAGGCAGATTCTAAGTCTTACAGGAGTCTAGTGGGGAAGCTAATGTATCTCACACACACTAGGCCGGATATTGTGTTTGCTGTGAATCTGCTCACTAGATATATGCACAAACCTTCCAAGAATCACTACAGTTTAGCTAAGAGAGTACTCAGATATCTCTCAGGTACTCTCAATCATGGTATTTGGTATAAAAGGCTTGATTCAATTAAATTGGAAGGATTTACTGATAGTGATTGGGGAGGTTGTGTTGAAGATCGCAAGAGCACAAGTGGAGTGGTTTTTAATATTGGTTCAGGTGCAATTTCATGGATGACAAAGAAGCAAGACATAACAGCATTGTCATCTACAGAAGCAGAATATGTGGCTCTCTGTGCAGGCTTGTGTCAAGGAATTTGGCTAAAGAGGTTATTATTTGACTGTGGCTTTGTTCAATCTGATCCATTTGTTGTATGGTGTGACAATAAATCATGCATTACAATTGCAAAGAATCCAACACAACATGGTAGAACAAAGCACATAGATGTAAAGTTTCATTTTATCAGAGATCAGGTATCACAAGGAGTGTTGGAGCTGAAGTATTGTTCCACAGATAATCAATTAGCAGATGTATTCACCAAGCCATTATCAGTCAAGAAGCATGCTTTTATGAGAGAGCTATTGGGTGTTTGTGATCCTCAATCAAGGGGAGGTATTGTTGGCAATTGATGAAGTTGATTGCAGGATCATCATAGCTATCTGCAGAATAGAAGATTGAAGAAATTTCTGGAGATGGCAACATGTGTTTGATAAGTATTCAGGTCTACAGTATGGTGTCACTAGGCTATTGTGTATCATGTAAGTGTCAGACCTAGCTTTAACTTTTGGTGGCTAATGTCATGTAGTATTTAAAAGATATGTACTATGTCTTGAATATTTTAATCTTGTCATCATGAAAAACTAAGCCATATATGTATGCTTTATGAATCAAGAAGCTGGTGAAGAAGAGTTTCGTATCACCAGGTCCACAAGCAAGTAACGCCTCTGTTTGTTCTCATACTATAATGTGTGCTCTCTTTCTTTCAATTTTCTCTCCTGCTAATCTCAGGTAGTGTTTTTTCTCATTGTTAATCCTTCAAGGAGAACACCGTCCGGCGGGGTTGCTGGAGAGGATATCGAGGAGATGGTATTTCATATAACGCACACTTATGGTATGACTGAGTAGACAGGGCCGGCTTTGGTGTGTGAGTGGATGGCTCATGGCTGAGTGGCCGGGATCTCCGCCAGGCGGAAGAGCCGGCCGAGCTGAAAGCTAGGCAGGGGACCAGTGTGCTATCTCTTCAGGGAGTGGACGTGAAGGATATGAAGACCATGTCAAGCGTGCCATCTGCCATGTGATGAGAGGTGGTGCTGCACGGTAGCAACCTAATGAAGGGTTACTTGAAGAACAGTGATGACGTACACATGCAGCTGCGGCTTTAATTTTAAGGATGTCTGGTTTCTCACCAGCGATGTGAGTGTTATCCATCCTGATCATGGGTATCTAGAGATGAAGGATATATAAGGATGTGATTTATATCTAG